>NC_064285.1:56483911-56496399 GCF_019186545.1 Solanum stenotomum | reverse complement strand
CCCCCCCCCCCCCCCCCTCCCCTAATCAATTTATTGTCACATTCATTCTCTTTTGCAAATTACTTAATCTTACTATCCTTATTTTACCTTTACCTACATGACTATTGTTATGATACTGAGACACGTAAAATTCTCATCACCACTCATTTAAAATGACACTTTTAGTAATTTGCACATATATATGATATATACATATATAATTTAGTCTAGTCTATAAAGTTATTAACAAGAAACATACCCTAGCTCCAACTGGACAATTATTGTTGCCTGACTTCCTACAAGCCCAAAAACCATCTCCTTTAGCATCAATATTTCCACCAATAACTGAAATCCCATTAACCTTAATAAACAAAATCCAGTAACCAGAGTTGCCAATGTCCCAATAATCCAATGGTGCAACAAGAGTTCCATCAATCTTAACAATAATTTTATTTTTACATGGACCTCTAAATGTTGCTTCTTTTATTAAATAACGTCCTTTTGGAACGTAAATCATCGTTGGTTCAACTGAGGTACATGCAGCTCCCCATGCATTTAGAAATGGCTGAGTTGCATCAATTTGGCCATTTGGTTTTGCACCAAAGGTTAACACATTGTAGGTTGTTGATGCATTTGATGATTTTATGAATAAGAGTATAGAAGAGAAGAGGAAAATAATGAAAAGTGTTGTAAGCTTAGTCATAATGATTAGAAAAAATGGATTTTCTTTTTTTGGTAATAGAAATGATAGATTTTATATACTTTGATGTTGGAAAAAAGAGATAAATGATTATGGTATTTATAGAGTTTAGAAAATTGAGATATTTGAGATGTCTTGTTTGAATTTATTGTTTGTAATTGAGGCAATGATTGGAGAAATGCATGAATGAATCTAAAAGTGTAAGTCGTACGTAGACAATAAAACTCTATCTCTGTTCTGATTTATGTGATATCGTTCGAATTTTGAGACTCAAACTATTTAATTTTGACTATGAATTTGGACTTATTCTTTAAATTTATTGAAATAAACTTTATATATTTGAAAACTACTTCAAAAGTACTATAAGTCACAATAATTTAATAATTCAATATTTTAAAAAGATATATGATAATATTCTGATCAAAGAAACATTTGTTTGAATCTCAAAATTCGAAACCTCAAGGGAATCAATATCCCAAGCAACCAACAAGAACAAGGGGAGTATTATATATATGTACTACATCTATAGTACTCTCTTTGTCCAACAATAGTTGTTCCCTAAGTTAGTTAGCGAATACGAGTTGCCTCACTTTAATGACTTCGTTGAGGAGAGACGGAGGTACGGAAAGAGCTCGATAGGGTCGAGAAAGGGCGTAAACTCCCATAAAAGTGGAATTTGGGAATTGTAAATGGAAGTGAGTTCGACATGGAGTGAAGCTTTGGCGCGGCTATCTATTGACTTACCACATACCTTAACAATAAATAAAGAGATAGTATTACTATATTACCCTTTGAATATATTCATTTCAATGCTTTGGGAAATGTATTAGATATTGAATAGTATTTAATACCAAGGGTAAAATAGATACAAAATGATAAATTATCCTTTGGTTTTTCAAACTGGGCAAGCGTTGTTAGAAACAGTAGCGGACCCAGGAAGATTTTCATTAAGGGGTGTTAATGGTTATAGTAAAAAAGATTATAGTGAGGCTAGTAGGGCTTGAATACATGACCCCATGGAGTGTTTGCAAACCCCTAACCAATAGACTAAACCTTCAACTTGTTTCAAGAGGTGTCAATATATGTATTAATATTTATTAAACTAAAATTTGACCACTATATACAACGTAATTTTTTGACGAAGGGGTATCGCTCGACACTCCTTGACCAAGTGTAGGTCCGCCACTGATCAAAAAATTATTTTTAATATAGTGAACAAGTAAAGATGAATGGAGGGAGTACAATAAGACATTTGTTTTGGTTAATAAGCATGGTTGCTTCAAAGTTTATAAAGAAATTATGTGTATGAAAACGAACGGATATTTCATGTGCGCAATAAATAAATAATCAGTCAAATAGTATGACTTTGTGTACAAATGTTTGAGTACGGCTTTTATTTGACGGCTTTAATTATGAAACACTCAAATAAATAACGGAGAAATAAAGGGAATTATACTAACAAAGTTTGTTGATACGGATATGTAACTCATGCAAATAAATCTCTGAACAAAGACAGATTCAAAATTTGAATTTTATGAATTTAACTTTTAAAGTATGAAGTTAAATGAATCTGACAATGCGTGATATTTGAGAAGGGTCAAACCACGCTGAATCTTATATTCACAATCTTATTTTACATATCTATAAATTAAACATGACCTACCATTACGTCAAGATTCTCTTTTAATATATCACTCATACAAATATTTGTATGGTAAAAGTATGTGTTTTTACTAGGTAATAATGATGTTTTTGCCCGATGATCAAGCTAAGTTATCTCATAATTAACTTAAAAGATGGGAAATCCAAGTTTTGTTAGAAGCAAATTAAAGTTGTCAATACTTGTTTATACTACTTTTTTCTAGAACCTCTTTTTGTTTATTATTCGGCTGCGAGCTGACTTTATATTTTAATAATTATTTGAGGAATTGATACTTATACACCGGGGCAGTTCAATGGAATGGGTGGTTTTAAGCTGATCTTAATTAAGAAGTACTTCAAAATTAATTATTATGATTTTATTTATGATTTCTTTTCTTTTTGTTTTGTAAAGATGGTGTACGAATCAACTTGTATACATATCTTGATTACCTACTAGTTCCTTCCATTGAAGATATTTGGTAACTAGTGAGCTAAGAGTCATGAATAACTTTTATATGAAGTTTTGATGATTAACAAACATAAAAAAATATATGATGTAAGAACAAAATAAGGATTGATAGTGTTTTTAACAAAGAACTACTGAATAACGAGTTCCTTAACATGTCTATTACAAGGATGGACAATAAAAGTATAATGTAAGAGGTGAAGGAATCAAGTCCTTTATAATAGATTGTTGATTATTGTTGATCAGACGCAAAACAAATTTTAAGTGCATGAAAGATTCCTTAAGGAATTGGGATTATGGCTAATCAAAATGATCAAGAAACAAGAAATCAATATGAAAATATAACTTAATTATTTGCAAACATGGAAAGAGTTTTGAAAATAGAAGACGTGAATGGAAACCAAAAATATACTTCGTAAAATCCCACAAGTAAGCTATATGGAGGATAGAATGATCGCCCTGCCCCCAACCATCCAAATGGTCAAAGGCAAGAAAAAAAATTAGTACTAAATCAAACCACATAATAGGAACAATCAATAGTAAATATATCTCCCATTATGACAAAGATAGTCAAATGACCACTTAATTATTAACATAATCTATGTCTCGATCTCATAGCTGAAATTACTTAATTAAATGTGGATTAGGATATGGGAAAATCAAATTCAAGTTGCTTAATTAGATGTAAGAGTTATAGTTGAAAGATTCTACTTGCGGACTTTGGTGGATAAGTTGCACCATACACAATCATAAGTGAACTTTATGTATTCTTCAACTCCCTTGTTGCTTAAAAATAGGATACCAAATGTGTACTTGATTGTTTTCTAATTTTACATGGAATGTCCTCAATATCTCTTAATATTTTAATATTTCTTTGAGGCCTGCACAAGCGATGGAACATGTGGCTTAATTCGATACAATGCGCAAAACCTTACCAACCCTTGACATATGAACAAGAAAACCTGTCCTTAAGGGAATGATACTTACTTTCATACACCTGCTGGATGGCTATCGTTAGCTCGTGTCGTGAGATGTTTGGTCAAGTCCTATAGCGAGCGAAACCCTCAAGTCTTTTTTGGAGGTCCTTCCAAAGAGGTTGGGATCAGACTTTCAATTGGATGTGTCCCGGTCAAATCGTTATAANCTCCGGAGGTCGGAATTTCAACATTACAAAAATAAAAATACCGACCTCCAGAGGTCGGAATTTAAAAAAATGAATATTCCGACATAAAATAAAAACCGACCTCGAGAGGTCAGTAAATACCGACCTCCAGAGGTCGGTATTGAATAGCGACCAAGCTTTTTCCGACCTAAGCTGGGATGTCGGTTTTAGGTCGGTATTTCAAGGAAAACCGACCTCCGGAGGTCGGTATTTTTAGGTCGCTATTCACAGTTTTTTTAGTAGTGCAATACAATAATATAGTCACATGCATAAATCGAACATATGCAATACCATTAACATTTACGAACAAGGTTTAATTTCACAATCCTCAATATACACAATTATGACGAGTCATTGGTCCTCTCATGGAACCCAAACTCAAACTGTTTAGCATACCAGAACATGGCACCCGATCCAAGATTTATGTCGGAACGTAGCAATCGATCCCATAGTTTTGCCGGAACGTGGCAACCGATCCAAGTTAGTTATGCCGGAACATGACAACCGATCCATTCAACATACCACAATCACAATCACAAGTATATTCTCAAGTTCATACAATTTAGTCATGATTCATGGCATTCATCGCCCCTCTATCTCCTTTACAACAAATGTGATCAATAATGCAACGTTCACATACATACATGTATCATATTGAAGCAAGAATAAATATATATCACACAATCATAGAATCACAACTATCACCTAACCCTAGATCATCATCTAAAGCTTCTTCGTAGGGTTTAATCATACTTTGTTCGGTGCACGAAGGCCTACGCATAATTAGACTGTTGATTTACATATACTACACGGTGAACACAAATTTATAACTACTAAATTTTTAAAACCTAGCCTAGCTGGGGGCCAAGCAGTTGCACAAAGTTTTGACTTCGATTCTTGTTTCTGAGCTTCGTGATGGTGTTCTTGACCGGAAATCTGCCCTTTGCCGCGCTCCTCAAGCTAGAAATCTCTCTCTCCCTCTTTTTCAAGCTTAGAGCAGTTTTTTGGGGATTTCTAGGGTGTTTTACGACTAAATTAGGTCTTTCAAGAAGAAGGAGAAAATAGGATTTCGCGTTACATACGTTCTGCCTCGCCTATTCCGTCCTGGCACCAGCTTACCCCGCCGTAGCGCCGCCGCCCTAGCGGTATCTGGCCCACCCTGGCGGGACAATGACCCAGACTTTTCCCGAATTTTTGTTTCTCCTTAATAACGACGGTTCAGGTCGTTACACAAACACAAATGTATAAGTTGTGTTTGTGTTTGTTTAAAGCGGGAGAAAACTGTGTATAAAAATATAAATACATATCTCTTCATCTTATACACTTATTCTTATACAATATAGATTTTTCCCTGCCCAGTTCTCTTTTGCCTTTCGCTCTTTCTCGCTTTATACAAATACAAATTATACAAAATACAATGTATTTGTGTTGTATTAAGTGGGAGAGAGATTTGATATACAAATGTTTTAATTCGATTCAATTGTATACAAATTCAAATGTTATGCAGATATACAAAACACACTCATTGATACATATATATAATAGTTACATATATACAATTATCTAACTGATATACATATACAATCGCTGCACTTTTTATTCAAACGAGCTACTTGCCTGTGATTTATACAAATGAGATGCTCCATAGCAAATTATGTTTGCTATGGAGCGCAAATAGTAAAACTGTAGCTATAAAGTGCTAATATGATTTTTATGTTTGCTAAACCTAAAATTTACTCTATATATTATTATACAATGTTTAATTTTTTTTCTACTGCCCAATAAGGGAATCTATTTGCCTTTGACTTGACATTCTGAAAAGGGAATTATAGAAGCGTATAACAATATTGTATAAGAGTGTATAAATGTCGCTAGCTACAATTACAAATTTCGCCTATAATTTGCCGTTGCAATTCTTATTCAAAATCAGTCTAAATCTCTGCAAAATGACTTCAAATTTTTAATCTTCTTAGACTATTTTTGACAAGTCTAAAATCAACCACCGCAAATATCTTGCAAAATCAAATTCAAATTCAAATTCAAATCCACTTCTTCAAGTTCGTTCAACGAAGATAGATTATCTTTTTAATACTCCCTCCATTTCATATTCATTGAATTGTTGAGACATTTTTTATTTTTCAAATTAACTTAATTGTTCAATTTTCAAGACTATTTTTATAATGTTCTTCCAATTTTACCCTTCATTAGTTATTATTGGAATTAGTTACTCCCTCCATTTCATATTAATTGAATTGTTGAGTCACACCCTTTAGGAAAAGAAGATTAGGACATAAATTACGTATAACTTTCTATTTTTACCCTTATTAGTTATTCTCAAATTTATGATTAAAATAACTAAACATTAATTAATAACTAATTTCAATACTAAAGCACTTCTGGCCTCCCAACAGCAATGCCAAACAGGCTCTTAGTTTGACTTGGTATAAAGTTTAAGAAAAAAATAAAGACTTTTGAAATGATAGAAATTTGTGTGACTATAAATCATTTCATTAAGGATAAAATTGACATTTTAAAGTTGGATTGTTACTTAACATAAAAATATGTTATTCTTTTTGGGACCGACTAAAAAGGAAAGAAAGTCATATAAATTGGAACAAAATGAGTATAATGTCCAACAACACTAAATAAACTTTATTTCTTCCCAAAAAAATTAAGGGATAATATTCTTTCAATTTCATTTGAAAGCAATTCAAGTAAATTATATATGGTTCCAAGGATAATAACTGTCGATTAAATATTAAAACATGAGTTGCATTCTTTTCTTTAATTTTTGTGTAACTCATAAAACACTTATACTAATTTATTCATGTTATTTAAAATATTTCTACCGATTAGCTTTAGAAACACCTACAACACACATGTCCAGAATTAGTTATAATAAGAAAAATGGTTAGTAAAAGTAATAGACCTCACAAGTCACTCCAACGTGTGTATCACTCAAAATTTGCACTCAATTTTCTTTCCACTTGTGCATACACTCCAAGGTCGTACGTTTTTAGGACCACACTCAAATAGTCTCACCACTCAAGCTTTTTACCATTCAAGGATATCACTTAGTCTCGTCACGCTTCTACAATCTCAAATAAGCTCAAAGCAAGCTTTCAAATAGCAATTCAAATTGAAATTTGAAATTCACTCAAGCAACTCTAATATTCTGCTTGATTTTAACAACTTGAGCTTGATGATAAACAACTAATAACAATTTGAGGTTCTGGTCACGAGAAATGACTATAGTCAATAATAAGGGTAATTAGAAATTAAGTTATAAATACTTTCTTATTTTTTAGATTAAAAAAGTCAAAAATATATATTTATTTTTAGTATAGTGGACAAATAAAAATAGACCGCGAGAGAGTATTTTAGATAATATGATCATGAGAAGTAGCTAGCTAGCTCTTTGTGTTTCTGTGAAACTTGTTTGGATGGTTGTTACCTATGACAGGGAGAGTTGGATGTTACCATTTGCATGTTCATAATTGAATTATGAAGAACTAGTTAAGTTAATTCTTATACAAAAAATCATTGTGCAGCTATATAGTGACCAAAAAGTTCGAAACATGATTTTTCTTATTTTTTTCTAGCAGCAGAATTATTGTAGTAAAGCACATTCACTCTCCAATAAAATGACTGATTCTTAAAATGACGTTCATCCATTGACCTTTGCTTGATTCCCCGTCTATTGATCTAGAAGCCCGTTATTCACAAAATATAAAAGGAAACAAATTTAAGCAGATGCAACATTTTATTATGTCAGAACTGTAGAAATCTCACGTAAGGTTTAGAAAAATCAAAGATTGTATTGATGATTAAAACTATTGAGTAAATACTCCTTATATAGGAGAAGAGTCCTAGACTAGCTATACTTAGAGTCCTTACTACAATACAAAAATATAATTTACATGAGTAGTATAGGTTTACTACTATTACTATAACTACAATACCTTATCCTAGTCGACTTTAGCCCCATACACGATACGACAACTTAGTGGCACATAAGTTAGGATTTAGTAGTCTAGTCCTAGTGTGACTTTCTCTATAACAATGAACACGTTGGTTGGACCCGTTTCTTGGACTTGTTCCTATCATCAACTTTCTTCATCTTCAACACTTCCCCTCAGGCTAGTGAGTGGAGGAACTGTGTCACTCCCCGAGCCTACACCCTTGGCAGGATTGACACTCGAGACCATTGTTGGCCCCAAGCGAACCGTTGACCTGACTTACTTACTCAGCGGAAGACTTAAACATAAGAATATAACTCATGCATAACTTAAGAAATAATATCTTAGCCAAAATGGCAACTCAAGTCTTAAACGTATACATCTGAAATAAATAAGACTACAGAACTATAACTATCTCTCTATGAAGCCTCTAAAACAAAGAGGGATGTCGGGACAGGACCCCCGATCATCCTAACAACTGAAAACTAGAAAGAAAATGACAATACGAGTATGTGAGTTGGAATGTTAAACACAACTTAAGCTTGAAAAGGATCTGAAAGGAACACTTACCTTGGCTTTACTCAACTCATAAATAACTCAACTCAAAATGCAGTGTAAAACAACAATAATAGTGCAATTTATACCAAGCATTTAGAACAGTAAATCACAACTCAATTTGTTAAAGATATGCAATAACAAACTCAACTTTACTCATATATCAAAGTAATATAGTTTATGTGGGAGATTCTCTAACCGACAACCACCACTATGAACCTAAGTGGTGATACAACGTCTTGCTCACGCTACCAGAACTGTCCTATACTTTGCCGTCATATAGAACGCCTTAACTAAGTGGATCCACTAGTCTATGCTAAAAGCATCTTAAGGAGTCATCTAAAAAATATGATCCTTTACTACCCATGATGGCTACATGGTTTATGGAGACTTGAGTTAATATGAACTCGCATCCCCATATCGGTGCTCAATACTACTCCTAAAATATACTTAGCTCATATGCTTTTAAAACAAACTTCTTTCTTTGGTTTGAGATAATTACTCAAAACTTAGCTTAAAAGCTCTCTTGGAATCGATGTTCCCTTTCTTTTTCAAATGTGAAAAACATTTTAAACTCTTAGGGAATACATAGTCCCCATATGCTTCTTTGAAGAAATGAACTTCAATCTTTACTCTTTACTTAGCTTGAACTTGAAGCCTTAAAACAAATTTAAAAGCATTTGCAAAAGACTTCTTGAAAAGACTCTTAGAACTTCCTAGACTTGGCTCTTGACTTTCCTTGAATTTGAATTTATGGATTCAAGGTTGTAATTCATGTTTCTGGATGATTTCTAGTTGTTTAGAAGTCATTTAGAGTAATTAGAATCAATAGGAAGTGTTGAAATACTTTAGAAAGACTTAAACAGACTGAATGACAAAAAACTGGTGAAAAACAACGATTAAGGTTCATCCCGGGCATGCCGCACTAGCCCCAATTTTCTGGGACTCCTTTAAAGCGCACTGCAGGCGCGCCTGGCCCTTCCCAAGTGCTTCTGACGAAAATCTCAACTCGTTTTATGATCCTAAATAGATTATTTTCGATTTCTTTTCTCAAATTCACTTTAGATTCAGGTACCCAAAACATATACTCAAGAATCTAACTCAAATAACTCAAGGAAACAATACTTTAATATCAAGAAACTCATTAATCTCAACTCATGTTCAAGAACAACTACCAAGAAAATTCAAAATTCCAATCTTTTTAGAACGAATTCACGCTGAATCAAACATGCTTGGCACGTGGGTGAACAAATCCAACGTTATGAAAGTCTCACATACATTGTAGGATTAATTCCTTGGCGAAATCCACAACCAGACCGCACGATCTTGGCGAATCTTGAGCTTTCCTTCTCCTTTCTCCTCTTTTCTCTTTTCTCCAAGCCCTAGCGTAGATTTCCAATTTTTCTAAACTGACCAAATTCAGTTTTGACCCTTAATTAATTCGTTAAAATGAATTAAATAAATTGGGTAAGGAAAAGACCAAACTACCCTTTAAAAATCCGGATTGGACATTTTCTTATTTGAACAACCCAACTTCCAATGGACATAACTCACTCATACGAACTCGGAATCATTTAAAATCAGAGGCGTTGGAAAGGTTCTTCCAAGATCTTTCCTACGATATCTGGAAACACACCTAACTCATCCTGAGCTAGAAGTTATGATCGTTGGAAGTCGACCAAAAATCAAACTTAACAAACTTAACAATTTTCCAGATTTTATTTTCTTTCCAAAAATGACTAATTCCACTTTCAAATTTCTTTCTAGTTCTTTTCTAGTTATGGGGTGTTACAATATCTCCCCATTGGGAACATTCATCCTCGAATGAGCTTACTCTTAGTACGCTAAGGGTGTAACATTTAAAATTCAGCTCAAACACCCAACAAACAATGCAAATACAACATGCAATCTCATAAGTTAAAGAGTACTAAGAAGAGAATTAGTACCTTGATTTGGAATTTCTCCTGATTCGAATAGATGTGGATATCTATTCTTCATATCCTCCTTATCTTTACAAGTAGCTTCCTTAACAAATTGGTTCCTCCAAAGGACTTTGACTGATGCTACCTCTTTTCTCCTCAACTTGCGAATTTGGCGATCTAGAATCTAAATAGGAATCTCCTCATAAGATAAGCTATCCTTGATCCCAATATATTCGGTTGGTATGATCAATGAAGGATCACCCATGCACTTCTTTAACATGGAGATGTAAAAAACTGGATGAACCGCGGCTAACTCTTGTGGTAGCTCCGACTCATAAGCTACATTACCTACCCTTTTCGATATTCTGTAAAGGCCAATATACCGGGGACTAAGCTTCCCCTTCTTACCAAATCTCATAACACCCTTCATGGGTCAAACTTTTAAGTATACCCAATCATCTACTTCAAACTCTAACTCTTTTTTCCTAACATCAGTGTAGGGTTTCTGACTCTGCGCAGTTTTCAACCTCTCTTGAATCACTTTCACATTCTCCATAGCTTGATGAACTAAATTTAGTCCTATCAACCCTGCTTCACCAACTTCAAACCATCCAATTGGAGATCTACATCTTCTCCCATAAAGAGCTTCATAAGGAGCCATTTGGATGCTAGAGTGGTAACTATTATTGTAATCAAATTCAATAAGAGGTAGGTGATCATCCCAATTACCTTTGAAGTCAATCACACAAGCGCTCAACATATCCTCTAAGGTCTAAATAATGCGCTCTGCTTGCCCATCTATTTGAGGATGAAAGGCAGTACTTAAGTTCACCTTTAAACCCAAGCCTTTTTGGAATGACTTCCAAAACTGGGCAGTAAATTGTGCACCTCTGTTTGATATAATCGAAACAGAGACTCCATGAAGTCTTACTACCTCTTGAATATATAGCCTGATATAATTCTCTGCTGAATGAGTAGTCTTTACCGGCAAAAAGTGGGCTGATTTTGTCATTCTATCGATAATCACCCAAATAGAATCATGCTGCCTGCGAGACCTTGGCAAACCTGTGATGAATTCCATATTAATCATCTCACACTTCCATCCCGGAAGTTCTATATTTAAGCCATATCACCAGTCCTTTGATGCTCTACTTTAACTTGTTGGCATTCTAACACTTAGCAACAAACTTTGCAATGCCCTTCTTCATGCTATTCCACCAATACACTTCTCTCAAGTTGCGATACATCTTTGTGGAACCCGGATGAATGGAATATTTGGAGCTATCTGCTTCCTCCATGATCCTCTCTTGGAGTTCATCCATCCTTGGTATACACAATCTACCTTGATATCTTAGTACACCATCTCCCCCTTGTTCAAAAGCCATAACTTTCTGCTTATGAACATTTGCCTTCAATTCAAGAAAAATTGGGTCTTCGTCTTGTTTCTCTTTTACTTCTGACACTAAGGATGATTCAGCCCCTTTCATCACCACTACTCCTTCTTCGTTGGAATCCATTAGTCGAATTCCTAACCGTGCAAGTCTATACACATCTTTCGGTAACTCTCTCTTTCTTCCTCAACATGGGTGGTACTACCCATAGACAACTTGCTTAAAGTGTCAACAACCACATTAGCCTTACTTGGGTGGTAAAGAATACTCATCTCATAATCCTTGAGTAATTCTAACCACCGCCATTGTTTGAGATTAAGCTCTTTTTGAGTAAACACATACTGAAGACTCTTGTGATCAGTGAATACATCAACATGAACACCATACAAATAATGACGCCATATTTTCAAAGCAAATACTATAACAACCAACTCTAAGGGTGTGTTTGGTATGAAGGAAAATGTTTTTCATGGAAAATGTTTTCCTAGAAAATGTTTTCTTGGAAAACAAGTTGATTTTTAACTTATTTTCTCATGTTTGATTGGTGAGTAGAAAATATTTTCCAAAAAAGATTTTTAGTGTTTGATTTATGAATGAAAAAATATTTTTGAGAAATATGTTTTATTTTTACTAGAATAGAAAATAATTTTTGAAAATTGAAAATATTTTTTAAAAACAAACTTAAATTTTTTTGGGGCGTGGGGGGGGGGGGG
>NC_064285.1:56473371-56482514 GCF_019186545.1 Solanum stenotomum | reverse complement strand
TGAAAATAAAAATTTGAAATTGGAAATATTTTTTAAAAACAAACTTTTAACTTTTTTTTTTTGAGGGGGGGGGGAGGGAGTGTGGGGCTGGTGGTTGGGGGTTGAGGATGGGGTGGGTGAAAATAAATTTTTGAAGTTGAAATATTTTCTAAAAACAAACTTTAATTTTTTTTTGGGGGTGGGGGGTGGTAGGGGGCTGGAGGGAGGGGGTGGGATAAAAAAATTGAAGTTGAAAAATATTTTTTAAAAATAAGCTTTAAATTTACTTTTTCATAAATTTTTTTTTGATTTTTTCAACAAAAAAGTTGTAATTTGAAATTGGTGGAAAGTTTTGGAAAATGTTTTCCTTGATTTTTGAAGGAAAGTCATTTTCCTTGAATTTGAGGAAAATTAATTGATTTGGAAAACATTTTCCAAAACATTTAACCCAACCAAACATGAGAAGATTGGAAAAACATTTTCCGAAAAATATTTTCTTTCATACCAAACACACCCTAAGTTATGGGTTGGGTAATTCTTCTCATGAACTTTCAACTGTTTGGAGGCATAAGCTATAACTTTGCCATTCTGCATCAAAAGACAACCCAAACCCACTCTAGATGCATCACAATACACCACAAAGCCTTGCGCACCTTCTGGTAAGGTCAAAACTAGGGCATTAGTTAACCTTTTTTTCAATTCCTGAAAGCTTTTCTCAGAAGCTTCAGACCATTGAAATTTCACTGTCTTCTGAGTTAACTTGGTCAAAGGGGATGAAATGGATGAGAACCCCTCTACGAACCTACTATAATAGCCAGCCAAACCCAAGAAACTCCTAATGTCTGTTGGAGATGTGGGTCTAGGCCAATTCTGCACTGCCTCTATTTTCTGAGTATCAACTTTAATTCCCTCTCCAAACATAATGTGGCCTAAGAATTCCACAGACTCAAGCCAAAACTTTAAGGAATTCTCGTACCTTAGCCTCTTTCAGTTCTCGGGGGGAAGAAATACCCCAAGAAGGCCTCCTCAAAACAAGCCCAACTCGCAGGCGGTGCATCCTCAGCTCTGTTCTTCTTCCATTTTGTCAAACCAAGTCCTAACAACATTCTTCAGTTGATATGCAGATAGTTCAACTCGCTCAATGTCAGCAACATTCATAACATCAAACACCTTTTATAGCTCCTCAATAAAGTTCTCTGGATCCTCAGTAGTGCTTGAACTAGTGAAACTTGGAGGGTTCATCCTCAAGAACTCACGAATCCTTGAAATGTCAGCCTCTTCTTGTCGAGCTCCTCTTTGTTGCCCAACCTGATTAGTCACATCTTGACTTAGCATCCTAATTGCTTCCCTAAACTCAGCATTGGTAACTTTTACTTGGAGTTGCACTTCAGGTGCTTTGGGTACCCCTTGCTCCTCAACATTACGCCTAATAAGACGACCTCTGACAGCTCTTCATGAATGCATGATTATCTGAAAACACGCGCAAACACAATTTGGAGAGAAACTTTTCAAGATCAAACTCTAACACACGAAATGAGTGTGAAAGAAGTGAGAAATTTTCCTAACTGTTGCAGCCTCCTAATTATAGATGTGGCATGCTTCACACCGATAACTAGGACTCTACAGACACGCCCTCATATATTCCCTAGGACTCTTGAACTCTGTGCTCTAATACCAAGTCTGTCACGCCCCAAGCCTACATCCTGGGCGGGACTGGCACTCGAGAACCATTGCTGGCCCCAAGTGAACCTTTGGCTTGGCTTACTTACTCAATGGAATACTTAAACATAAGAAATATATAACTTATGCATAACTTAAGAAATAATATCATACCCAAAATGGCAACTCAAGTCTTCAACGTATACAACTGAAATGAATAAGACTAAATAACTATAATTATCTGTCTACGAAGCCTCTAAAAGAAAGAGGGATGTCGGGACAAGACCCAGATCATCCTAACAATTGAAAACTAGAAAGCAAATGATAAAACGAGTCCTCTGGAATGCTAAGAGGATCACCAACTTACTCTGAGTGCTAAACTTGATCAACGAGGTGCTGGATGCTAATCCTGGTTTGCTACGTCTGCATCATAAGACGATGCAGGCCAACTGGAATCAGTACATTGAATGTACGAGTATGCGAGTTGGAATGCTAAACACAACTTAAGCTTTAAAAGGATCTGAAAGGAACACTTACCTTGGCTTTACTCAACTCATGAATAAATCAACTCAACATGGAGTGTAAAATAACAATAATAGTGCAATTTATACCAAACATTTAGAACAGTAAATCACAACTCAATTTGTTAAAGATATGCAATAACAAACTCAACTTTACTCATATATCAAAGTAATATAGTTTATGTGGGAGATTCTCTAATCGAAAACCACCACTATGAGCCTAAGTGATGATACAACGTCTTGTCCACGCCGCCATAACTGTCCTACAGTTTATGCTAAAAGCATCTTAAGGAGTAATCTAAAAAGTATGATCCGTTACTACCCATGATGGCTACATGGTTTATGGAGACTTGACTTAAGATGAACTCGCATCCCCATATCGGTGCTCAATACTACTCCTAAAATATACTTAGCTCATATGCTTTTAAAACAAACTTCTTTCTTTGGTTTGAGATAATTACTCAAAACTTAGCTTAAAAGCTCTCTTGGAATCGATGTTCCCTTTCTTTCTCAAATGTGAAAAACATTTTAAACTCTTAGGGAATACATAGTCCCCATATGCTTCTTTGAAGAAATGAACTTCAATCTTTACTGTTTACTTAACTTGAACTTGAAGCCTTAAAACAAATTTAAAAGCATTTGCAAAAAACTTCTTGAAAAGTCTCTTAGAACTTCCTAGACTTGGCACTTGATTTTCCTTGAATTTGAATTTATGGATTCAAGGTTGTGATTCATGTTTCTGGATGATTTCTAGTTGTTTAGAAGTCATTTAAAGTAATTAGAATCAATAGGAAGTGTTGAAACACTATAGAAAGTCTTAAACAGACTGAATGACGAAAAACTGGTGAAAAAAAACGATTAAGGTGCATCCCGGGCGCGCCGCACCAGCCCCAACTTTCTGGGACTCCTTTAGGGCGCACTGCAGGCGCGCCGCTCCAGCCTCTCTGGCGCTATGGAGTCGCTACACGCCTGGCCCTTCCCAGGTGCGTCTGACGAAAATCTCAACTCATTTTATGATCCTAAATCAATTATTTTTGATTTCTTTTCTCAAATTCACTTTAGATTCAGGTACCCAAAACATATACTCAAGAATCTAACTCAAACAACTCAAGGAAACAACACTTTAATATCAAGAAACTCCTTAATCTCAACTCATGCTCCTGAATGAAAACAATTCAAGAACAACTACCACGAACATTCAAAATTCCAAAACGAATTCACGCTGAATCAAACATGCTTGGCACGTGCGTGAACAAAGCCAACGTTATGAAAGTCTCACATACCTTGTAGGATAATTCCTTGGCGAAATCCACAACCAAATCGCATGATCTTGGCGAATCTTGAGCTTTCCTTCTCCTTTCTCCTCTTTTCTCTTTTCTCCAAGCCCGAGCGTAAATTTACAATTTTTCTAAATTGACCAAATTCAGTATTGACCCTTAATTAATTCGTTAAAATGAATTAAATAAATTGGGTAAGAAAAAGACCAAACTACCCTTTAAAAATCCGGATTGGACATTTCCTTATTTGAACAACCCAACTTCCAATGGGCATAACTCACTTATACGAACTCAGAATCATGCAAACTCGGAGGTGTTGTAAAGATTATTCCAAGATCTTTCCTAAGATATCTGGAAACACACCTAACTCATCTTGAGATAGAAGTTATGGTCGTTTGAAGTCGTCCAAAAAAAATCCAACCTAACAAACTTAACAATTTTCCAGATTTTATATTCTTTCCAAAAATGACTATTTCCACTTTTAAATTTCTTTCTAGTTCTTTTCTAGTTACGGGGTGTTACAAACTGTTATTCCTAGTTTGTTTTGAAACCCATCAAAAACTTTTTTTGTCAATGGTTTGGTATGAATGTCAGCTACCTGATCCTTGGGCCTCACAAACTGAGTAAGAAGTTGTCCTTTGGCCACTTTCTCACAAACAAAATGATAGTCCATTTCAACATGTTTGGTTCTAGCATGCATAATTGGATTACTTGTCATGTACAAGGCACTCAATTTATCACAATACAATGTAGGATCAGATTAGAGGAACACCCCAATATCATGAAGTAGATATATGATCCATGTCATCTCTGTTGCAGTGGAGGCCAATGCTCTATAGTTGATTTCCTAGTGGTGATACAACCTCCCCAATCAACATTTGAATATCCATACAACATATAAGGTGATTGTGAAATAATTCTGAGTCCAAAGTGTAGAGTACCTTTGATGTATTTGAGAATCCTTTTGACTCCTTGAAGGTGTTAAATGTTTGAAGTTTGCATAAACTGGCTTGCTATATTCACAACATGAATGATATCAGGTCTTGTGAGTTCCAAGTACGGGAAACTCCCTACTATCATTCTGTATAAGGAGGTGTCTGTAAGACTTCCCACAACTTCGTGTAAGCTATGCTTTTGAGCCGAATGAGTAGCTATATATAGCCTTTGCCAAAGTCATCTATGTCTTGCCCAACAACTCATCAGCATACTTACTCTGACTCAAGTGAATTCCCCCTGCGAAATACTTAATCACTACTCCTAGGAAGATGTCATGACCCAAAAAATGGACGTGATGTCACTTGATTATTCCAACCAACATAAGTCAGCCTCAACCCAACAAAAACAAAAGAAATGCGAAAATATAAAGCAAGAACAAGATAAAGTGGAAAAGCTTATTCATTATATTAACACCCTAGAAATCCAGTGGTCACGTGTCCAAGCCACTAAATATATAAAGTGCGGAATTAACAAATAAATGTATGTCTCAGTCTTTGTTTTTCAAATGGAACAAAACTTAAAAAAGGAAAAGAGGGCCTAAACATCAAAATGCATCAAATCACAATAATCAATCTATCACCGGAACCATTTCCCATCAGTACAATATCACTAGATGGAACCATTTCCCATCAGCTTTATATCAACTCACTAGCCAGAACCATTTTTCATCGACTTTATATCAAATCACTAGCCAAAAATGACCTCGACATCACAACACTTGCTGGAAATGACCTTAGCATAATAGGACTCATAGGTAATGATCTCGGCATCATAAAAACTTGTCAGAAAATACCTTGACATCATAACCATTACATGTCTCATCACGGTGTTCAATAATCAATGCACACAGGCAATATCACACCACATGAAAGAGACAACAACTCATGCAATTCAAGTCCACATTCATTCTATCAATCATTTCATTAATGAATAAGGGTCACAATAAGGTAATTTACATCATCATGTTCATTACATAGCCTTTTCAATTTCAATCTCTTTTTATTCATTATGATTTATCAAGTGGAAAATTAGTCTTTCACCTCATCCCTATTACTTCTATCACACTAACAATGAAGGGAATACACGAATTCTACGAGAATACAAGGTTTATGAGATCACCTGGATTAAATCAATCAATAAATCACTCAAAGAATTGAGTCTTCCCCTTCCGAATCACTTTCAAAGCCACACAATCAAATTATTTTATCTTAAGAAAATAATTGAATCGCCATTGATGAGTTCTCAAAGCGCCAAAAATGAAAATGTAGAAGAAAACCTGAAATTAAGGTTTAACACTACCAGGGGTCTACGAGAATGCTGACCCGTGCCCGCGAATGGGGGATTTAATGTGTTGGATCTCTGTGAACGCGATAAGTCTCTCGCGAATGCGGAGGTCAACGTCTTGACCTCCCGTGAATACAGTTGAGACTCTAAGAACACAAGTCCTCACCCCCTCTAGTCCGTGAATGCGGCCACAAGCTCCATGAACATAGAGGGTGCACCAGAACACATTAGAAGAAAAAATATCCAACTATCAAACTCCGAATGGACACTCGGGATTTGTTCGAAACCCCGTGCACATAAATAAAATATGTGAATCAATTATACTAAATGTTCCAGACTCAATGGAATCGTCTAAATACGAATTTGAGTTCTCCCTGAGCTGACTTCCATGAAAACTACAAGAAACTAACTTAACACCTAAAAATGCTAAAACAAGATTGGTACCTTACAAAAATCAACCAAGATGTCACCTAGCTTAAAATCATCCCCCAAATTTAACGAAACTCCAGGAATATGATACGAGAATCCAAACCCCGAATGGTTTTCAAAGTCAACCCAAATGCTAAATTTTCACAGTTGTACAACTTAGGACCTCATATCCTTAAAAGACTCTGAATCTAAAACTGACAACTCTCACTTCTTAGATTCCACATTTTGGGACTGATGGAATCGATAGAATTCTATTCTAATATTTGAAACTCCAAAAGACTCCAAAAACCACTTTTAAGCAATTTTGCCTTGCAAGATTACAAACTTACCAAATTCTCAACTTTTAACTCAAAGTTTGAAACCAATTTTCAAAACTCGGGGTCAATATCGGGTGGTGAAAAATAGTAAATTCACGAAAAGTTCCAAATATGACAAACCACGTCATTACATTATCCACCACAAAAAACCATGTTCGTCCTCGAACATAAAGCAAAAGAAATTACATGAAGCTTTGAAAAGCTGAGGATATCTGACACACATATCTGATTCTGTGTCCTAAGTCGCCTTACCGACTGAACGGTGCTTCCACTAGACTTTCACTTAATCAATCTCTTTGGCCCTCAGATTTCAGGCCTGCCTATCAAAGATGGTTATAGGATCCTCCTCAAAAGATAATCCTAGACCCATCTCAACTAAATCAAGAGAAAGTGCATTGGACTCATCCATCATGTACTTCCGAAGCACGAATACATGAAACATGGGATGCACAACTGACAAGCTAGGAGGCAAGGCCAAATTGTAGGCCACTGATGTGAGGCTAAAATACATATTTTAAATCATTATTTGCCTCACATTTAGTATTTATATCTGTCCTTTTTGAGCTTGGATTTTATGAATTGTGCTAAATAGTATATTTTATTTATAGGATTAAATTGGTGGAAAAATGAAGAAGTTTGGAGCTAAAAATAATTAAAGATGGAAGATTGAAGAAGGAAATCAAGAAGACAACTTAATGGATTAAAGTGAATATTATATTACTCCCTCCGTTTCAAAAAGAATAACCTCTTTTTTTGGGTAACATTTTAATCTCAACTTTCCACGTAGCATGTTTAAGGCCACAAGATTATAGGACAATTTTGTACATTTGACATAACTTTAATTTAGGACCACAAGATTCAAAAGTCTTCTTTATTTTCTTAAACTTCGTGCCAAGTCAAACTAGGTCATTCTTTGTGAAACGGAGGGAGTAATATTTTTATATATATATGCAGAAGTTGGAGAGAATGCAAAGAAGTGCACATTGGAGTTGTGCCACATGGCAGCATCTCAAGGAATCCAATTTTGTGGGCGGACGAAGCAGTGTTTCAAATAGAATCCAATTCCGTTTGGTTTTGGGTTCTTAATTTGATTTGGACTCAATTATTTTATTCAGGGTTTCATATATCTATAAATAATCCATAACAATAATTATTAAGGGATGAGGATATAATGTAGAAATTAACTTTTGATTTAGGGTTTCATCTTTTCTTCTCTTTTATTTATTTTACATCTTTTCTTTGAATGATTGGTTTTAATTGCTCCATGTCTAAATGGAGTTAAACTTCTCGTTCTTGGAAAATGTTTACTTACAAAATGATTGTTTAGTGATTTTGATTTAGCATAATTGTTTATCATATTGGTTGTTCTTATATTCTTGTGATTACTGTTTTGATGCTTGATCACCATTAGAATAAATTTATTGTCTTCTTTTGAACTCGGGAGAGGAATAGAGGGATAGAACGTGAAATATAAGGAGCATGATCTTTTCTTGCATGTCACTTGAATTGATTTGTGTCTAGGATAGGGATATACCTAGGTTCCTTGCTTGGCTCAAATACGGGAAGACAACGCAATGCTCCATATATATTTGGTTCAATCTATCCCCGCTCAACGATGTAGTTAGGCTATCAATTGTGGTAGACAGTTAGAGGAGGGAAGATCATGACTTATTATCAACCCCGTGAATCAGCAACTAGATAATCAAATAAGTTGATGAAATTGATGCTAAACATAATTGTTAGTTAAGTTATAATCATAGACCGATTCATTCAATGATTGTATGAAAAATCTATCTTTTCTTAGTTAATTTATTTAAGTTATTTTATCTTTATTTTTAGTTTAGTTAATATATATTCATCTCTTTGAAATCCTTCCTTAAATAAATAATTAGAATTAATATAATTTAGTAAGAATAATTAATTGAAAAGTCCTTTGGGTTCGATAATCCGGCTCTTTTAGTGCCACTATTTTACTTGCGCGACCATGTACACTTGCGTGTGCACTTGGAAGCAACAGCCACCTCTCCTACACGACTCAAAATCTCAAAGGGTCCAATGAATCTAGGGCTAAACTTGCCCTTATTTCCAAACCTCATCACACCCTTCATGGGTGACACTCGAAGCCAAACTTGATCACCCTCTATGAATACTAAAGCTCGAACTCTCCAATATTCCTAACTCTTCTGTCAACAGTCTACCCTGGATCATACAAACCTGGTCTATAACATCTCTAAGAAAGTTTGTATCCAACAAGTCTATCTCAGCTGAATCAAACCATCTGATAAGAGATCTACATCATCTGCCATACAACGCCTCAAAAGGGGCCATCTGAATACTGGAATGATAAATGTTGTTGTCGGCAAATTCTGCTAAGGGAAAATGTCGATCCTATCTAGCTCCGAAATCAATAACACAAGCTCGGAGCATGTCCTCCAGCACCTGAATAGTCCACTTGGACTGACCATCTGTGAGGATGAAAAGTTGTACTCATGTCTAACCGAGTACTCAAATCATGCTGCAATGCCTTCCAGAAATTAAAGGTGAATAAGGAACCTTAATCAGAGATAGTACAAACAAGACCCTATGAAGTCGCACAGTCTGACTGATATAAAGTTTGACTATCTTCTACGCTGTACTTCACTTGAATTGGGATGGAATGGGCGGACTTGGTCAACCTATCG
>NC_064285.1:56447890-56473363 GCF_019186545.1 Solanum stenotomum | reverse complement strand
TATAAATAATCCATAACAATAATTATTAAAGGATGAGGATATAATGTAGAAATTAACTTTTGATTTAGGGTTTCATCTTTTCTTCTCTTTTATTTATTTTACATCTTTTCTTTGAATGATTGGTTTTAATTGCTCCATGTCTTCATGGAGTTAAACTTCTCGTTCTTGGAAAATATTTACTTACAAAATGATTGTTTAGTGATTTTGATTTAGCATAATTGTTTATGATATTGGTTGTTCTTATATTCTTGTGATTACTATTTTGATGCTTGATCGCCATTAGAATACATTTATTTTCTTTTGAACTCGGGAGAGGAATAGAGGGATAGAACGTGGAATATAAGGAGCATGATCTTTTCTTGCATGTCACTTGAATTGATTTGTGTCTAGGATAGGGATATACCTAGGTTCCTTGCTTGGCTCAAATACGGGAAGACAACGTAATGCTCCATATATAGTTGGTTCAGTCTATCCCCACTCAACGATGTAGTTAGGTTATCAATTGTGGTAGACGGTTAGAGGAGGGAAGATCATGACTTATTATTAACCCCGTGAATCAGCAACTATATAATCAAATAAGTTGATGAAATTGATGCTAAACATAATTGTTAGTTAAATTATAATCATAGATCGATTCATTCAATGATTGTATGAAAAATCTATCTTTTCTTAGTTAATTAATTTTAGTTATTTTATCTTTATTTTTAGTTTAGTTAATATATATTCATCTCTTTGAAATCCTCCCTTAAATAAATAATTAGAATTAATATAATTTAGTAAGAATAATTAATACAAGTCCTTTGGGTTTGATAATCCGGCTCTTTTAGGGCCACTATATTACTTGCGCGACCATGTACACTTGCATGTACACTTGGAAGCAACAACTACCTCTCTTACACGACTCGAAATTTCAAAGGGTCCAATGAATCTAGGGCTAAACTTGCCATTATTTCCGAACCTCATCACACCCTTCATGGGTGACACTCGAAGCCAAACATGATCACCCTCTATAAATACTAAAGCTCGAACTCTCCAATATTCCTAACTCTTCTGTCAACAGTCTACCTTGTATCATACGAACCTGGTCTATAGCATCTCTAAGAAAGTTTGTACCCAATAAGTCTATCTCAACTGAATCAAACCATCTGATCAAAGATCTACATCTTCTACCATACAACGCCTTAAAAGGGGCCATCTGAATACTGGAATGATAAATGTTGTTGTCGACAAATTCTGCTAAGGGAAAATGTCGATCCTATCTAGCTTCGAAATCAATAACACAAGCTCGGAGCATGTCATCCAACACCTGAATAGTCCACTTGGACTGACCATCTGTGTGAGGATGATAAGTTGTACTCATGTCTAACCGAGTACTCAAATGATGCTGCAATGCCTTTCAGAAATTGAAGGTGAATAAGGAACCTCAATCAGATATAGTACAAACCAAGACCCTATGAAGTCGCACAATCTGACTGATATAAAGCTTGACTATCTTCTCCGCCGTACTTCACTTGAATTGGGATGGAATGGGTGGACTATCAACCTATCGACAACTACCCAAATGAAGTCATAACCACGTCCACGGTGGTAGGTAGTCCTACAAAAAACTCCATAGTGATCTGTTCCCACTTTCAAGTAGGAATAGACATCTTCTGAGATATACCTCCAGACCACTAATGTTCACACTTGACCTTTTGGCAAGTGAAACACCTCGAAAAAAAATCTGCAATATCTATGTTCATACCACAACACAATTAGTGCTGGCTTAGATCATGATACATCTTCGCCGCGCCCGGATGAATGGAATATCGGGAACAATAGACCTCTTCAAGAATCAGTCTAATCAACTCACCTACCTTGGGGACGCAAATCCTGCCCCCAATCCTCAATACATACTCAGAATCAAGGATAACCTCCTTGGCTTCCCCTTTCATCACCTTGTCTCGAATGAGATACAACTTCTCTTCATCAAATTGACGCTCACGAATCTACTCAACTAAGGAAGAACGAGCCTCGATAAAAGCAATCAAACGACCCGTCTCCTCATAATTTTGTAACCAGACGAGATCGTTCGCTAACCTATGAACATCCCTAGCGAAAGGTCTCTCATCCATACTGATACCGGCAAGACTTCCATGCTAGAAGCCTTCCTACTCAAAGCATCGGCCACCAAATTGGCCTTTCCTAGATGATACAAGATGGTGATGTCATAGTCTTTCGGTAGCTTATGCCATCTGCGTTGCCTCAAGTTTAGATCCCTCTGACTGAAAACGTACTAAAGGCTCTGATGATCTTTAAAGACCTCACAATGAACCCCACACATGCAATGTTGTCATAACTTAAGTACAGACACTACGATTTCCAACTCTAAATAAATCATGGGTAAAGTAGTTTTTTTCACGAGTCTTCAACTTTCTGGAGGCATAGGCAATCACCTTGCCTTTATGCATAAGAACATAACCTAATCTGACTCTAGAAGCATCACAATAGTTAATGAAGTCTAAACCCTCCTCGGGTAAGGTCAATATAGAAGCCAAAGTTAACAAGGTCTTGAGATTTTGAAAGCTCTCCTTACACTCATTAGAACACTGGAAACTCATACTCTGTCGCGTCAATATGGTCAAAGGAGATGCAATAGTGGAGAAGCTTTGAACAAATCATCGGTAATAGCCCGCAAGTCCCATAAAACTCCGGATCTTAGTAACTGACGTAGGTTTTGTCCAACCCTTCACTGCCTCAATTTTGGCTGGATCTACCTGAATACCTTCTTTGGACACCACATGTCCCCAAAAAGCCATACAATCAAGCCAAAACTCACACTTTGAGAACTTGGCATAAAGCTTCTCTTCCATCAATTTGTGGAGTACAATCCTTAAATACTGATCGTGATCCTTCTCAGTCTTGAAATACACCGAGATATATTCAATGAACACTATTACAAAAGAATCCAAATACAGTCAGAACACCCAATTCATCAACTCCATAAACACTGCAGGGGAGTTAGTCAAACCAAAAGACATCACAAGATACTCATAGTGCCCAAAAGGGGTCCTGAAGGCTGTCTTAGGGATATCCTATCCCTAATCTTCAACAGGTGAGAACCAAGCCCCAAATCAATTTATGACAACATAGACGCACCGTGAAGCTGATCAAATAAATCGTCAATATGAGAAAGAGGATACTTGATCTTCACTGTCACATTGTCCAGCTACCGATAATCAATATACATCCTTATAGATCCATCCTTCTTTCTCATAAACAACATAGGAGCACCCCACGATGAAACACTAGGGTGAATAAATCCCTTACTCAACAAATCTTACAATTGATCCTTCAATTCCTTCAACTCAGATAGAGCCATAGGATAATAAGAAATATTGATAGGCTTGGTGTCCGACTCCTAGTCAATAGCAAAATCAATATCACTATCCGAAAGAACACTGGAATATCAGTAGGAAATATATCTGAAAACTCTCGAACCATGGGCACAAAATCCATGGGAGGTGTCTCAATACTAGTATCCCGAATGAAGGACAAATAAGACAAACACCTTCTATCAACCAACCTTTAATCTAGGATGAAGGAGATAACTTTGCTAGGGTAAGAACCACTAGCATCCGTCCACTCAACCATCGAGACACCCGACATCGATAATTTCACAGTCTTAGCTTACCAATCAAGAATAACATGATGTGGAGAGAGCGAGTCCATACCCAAGATAGTATCAAAATCTACCATCTCTAAACTGATAAAGTCTACCCAAGTATCATACTCGGCCAAATAAATAAGACAATATCGATATACTTGATTTACCACTAAGAATTGACCCATCGGTGTAGAAACATAAATAGGCACAGGCACACAATCAAACATCACATCAAACCCAATAGAAAAATTGGTAGACACATACAAGAAAGTAGACTTTGGATCAAACAATACAGACGTATGTGAATGGTAAACTGAGACGATACCTATGATCACAACATCAGAAGTCTCGACCTCAGGTCTCCTTGGAAAAGCAGAACACTGTCCCTTACGGCTGCCTGTAGTCTGAGTAGAACCTTTATCTCCATTCTGTGGAGTTAGAGTACCCCTACCAGTAGTCCTTTCACATCTACCGGTCTAACCTCTGTCTTGACCCCTGAGCGGAGGCACTGAATCCCTAACTAGAGCAGCTGAATAAGTACGCTATGGTCCTGAACGAGTCTTTAGAGGACACTACTGGATCCCACAAGTAAAGCAAGATGTTGGCATAACTAATTGTTGCTACGAAACTGACAAACTACCATGGCCATCTTGCCCAAAACCATAAGATCCTTAGACCGACTGTCCACTCTCAATTACTGGCATAAATGTATGAACTAGCCTACGATGCTTAAATGAGATACTACCTCTATATGAACCTCTGTCTCTAAATGAGTCACTGGATAACTGACCAGACAATTAGGCTCTCTTGGCTCCCTAAAATCCTTTTAAACAATCAACTTCACCTTATTGGCGGTGCTCATAATGGATTGGAAAGAATCCTCCTCTCTGGATTTTCTCAACACATAAAACATGACAAAGAAAGTCAAACCTCTCACTAACCTGCAGACTCTCTCTCTGCCTCATCTAGAACAATAGTCATAGCATGCCTAGAAAGCTCACAAAAATGGGCCTCATACTCGGTCATAGACAAACTACCCTCGGTCAAGCTCTGAAACCTTAGTCGAATCTTCTCTCTCATTCTCCAAGGAATGACGCGGTTCTGGAAAGCACTAGAGAACACATCTCACTCTATCGGGATAGATCCAACTGTTCTAGACCTTATTAAAGTCCTCCACCACTCCTTGGCGCAACCACGAAGCTGAAGTGTAATAAACCATACACCACGAGCATCTAACATACCCACTACCTCAAGCATCTCATGAAAAAAATTCAAGAAGTCTTAAGCATCCTCATTCTTACCACCCTGAAACTGGGGTGGTTTCATCTTTTGAAACCTTTCATAACACTGTTGATCAGCTGCTGTCAGATTAACCTCAGGAAAAACCTATGCTCAATAGCCATTACAAGAACCACCAGTGTCTGAGCAACCTGATCATGAAAACCTCGAGTTTGTTGTTGACCTGGGGTCTACTCCCCTACCCTCGTCCGAGCACCATGTGGCATACTTGTCGTACTACTCTAATAGAGGTTCTCTAACACACCTAGCATCCTTAATAAAGTCTCCTGAAATAAATGAGCTCCAAACTCAGGAGGAACCCGGTCCTTATCAACCTCAACCTATGGCTCAGAAAAAGCCTCTCTAGCTCGACCTTTGGCTGGTTCCGCTTCACGGGCACAACCTGTAGCTCCGGACCTACCTATACCCTAGCTTGGATCTCAACACCAGCCTCAGAGACTGCCTTCCCTTTACCACTGGAAACAGAAGCTCTGGTCCTTGGCATATGCCAAAACAACACGAGGCAACTCAACACTAGCAAAGGTTACCACGAACAATAAGAAAGGATGAACAAAATGAAGTTTCCTAGAAGTCTTCATAATGTCTCAAAGATAAGTATAAACGTCTCCGTACCGATCCATAAGACTCTACTTAAACTTGGCTTGTACACACATGAGACCTATGAACTTGGGGATCTAATAACATTTGTCCCGACCCAAAAAAATGGACGTGATGACACTTGTGTATTCCCATAAAGACAAGTCATCTTCAACCCAACAAAAATGAAAGAAATGAAGAAATATAAATCAAGAACAGGATAAATCAGAAAAAAAATATTCATTTTATTAACACCTGCAACATCCGGTTGTCATGTGTACAAGCCATTAAATACATAAATGTGGAACTAAGAAATAAGGGCAAATCTTTGTTTCTCAAATAGAATAAAGCATAGAGAAAAGGAAAAGACGGCCCACTGGGATGACAAACATGTACCTCTCAATAATCCTTTGACAAGCCTCGAAAAGTAAGAGAAGAAGGATGATCACACAGTAGTGGGCTTGTAACCTATGCAAGTGCTAGATAAGCAATCTAATAAATAAGATATCTAGCTAGAAATCGAATACTCCTTTCATCCCAACCGAACCTCCTCAAACTACAACCTACACCCTACCTAACAATTCTATGATGCACAGTTCACTAGGCTTGATAATCACAATTCAACAACCAAACGAATCAAGTAAATCAATGTTAATGTCAAGTAGATAAATAACATGTAACAAGTGTATTAGTCACAATTAACAAGTAAGTCACACATAAGCATCAAAATGCATCAAATTACAATAATCAATCTCTCACCAAAACCATTTGCCATCGACACTATATCACTAGTCGGAACCATTTCCCATCGGCTTTATATCAACTCACTAGCTGAAACTATTTCCCATCGACTTTATATCAAATCACTAGACAAAAATGACCTCGACATCACAACAGTTTCCCGAAATGACCTCGGCTTAATAACAGTTGCCGACAATGATCTCGGCATCATAAACACTATCCAAAAAATACCTCGGCATCATAAACACTGTCCAAAAAATACCTTGGCATCATAACCATCACATGTCTCATCACAATGTTCAAAAATTAATGCACACAAGAAATAATACACTACATGGAAATGACAAAAACTCATGCAATTCAAGTCCATATTCATGTTTTCAAGCATTTGATGAATCAATCAATGAATAAGGGTCACAATAAGGCAATTCACATCATCATGTTCATCACATAGCCTTTTCGATCTCAACCCTTTTTTATTCATTAAGATTTATTAAGTGGACAATTAACCCTTCACTTCATTCCCATTACTCCCAACACAACCAACGGAGGGAATACACGAATTCTACTAGAATACAAGGTTTAAAAGATCACTTGCCTTCAATCAATCGGTAAATCACTCCAAGAGTTGAGTCTTTCCCTTTCGAATCACTTACGAAGCCACACAATTCAACTATTTTATCTTGAAAAACATGATTAAAATCACCTAATTTCCACTTGGAAGATTGTTTTGAGAACCTATTCCTTGTCCAGCAGGCTTGAAGCCTCTTCCTCTAGACTTGAAGTTATTGTTTCCTCTACTTTGAGAGTAGTTTCCACTTCCCCTTTCCCTTTGTAAGAGAATGCTATGTTATGGTTCTGTTGTGGCACTTATTCTTCATCCTCCTTTATATCAAAACCCTGAGAGCATTAACAAAATGATTAAATGTGGGATATGGTGTCTTACCTAGCATGACAATTCTAAATGTCTTGTACTTAGGGCCTAGACCTTTAGCAAAATTAATTAGTTAGTTATCTTGATCCATAAGTTTTTGAATGGTTGCAAGGATATCACATATTCCTTTGAATTCCTTAATATATTCATCAATATTTTTGTTCCTAGCCTAACACTTTGTAGTTGTTGTTTGAGCTTGAACTCCTTATCTTTAGTTGCTTGAATATAAACTTCTTTCAAGCATTCTCACATCTCCTTGACAGTTGAGCAACCTAGAATCAGGTACATGTTTTTTTCTGTCAAGGTTCTTGAGATCCAACTCCTTAGCAATATATCTTTCTCCACACAATCATCAATAGTGTTGTTGTCTTCTGCATCCTTCTCAATTGGTACAACTTTTTTAGCAGTCTTTCATGTGGAACGGGTACTTTTAGTTGGTTCATTCTCTGTGATGATGTAGGTTAATCTCATTACCTGAATCAACGGAGATATTTGTGTCCTCCATATAAGATAGTTTGTTGGATTGAGTTTAATAGACTAAGATAAAATAAGACGGTGAAGTGAAGGGGTTGAAAGACTGTTGGTAGAAGAGGCATTACAATTTGAGACATGGTTATTTTTGGTTTTTGGATCTAATACGTTAAAGAGAAAAAAAAGCCTTAATGCTCTGATACCATGTAGAAATATCACATAAGGTTTAGATAAATCAAGGATTATATTGATAATTAAAACTGTTGAGTACAAACTCTTTATATAGGAGAAGAGTCCTAGACTAGCTATACTTAGTTCTACTATGATACACAAATATAATTTACATGAGTAGTATAGGTTTACTACTACTACTATAAATACAATACAATACAATACCTTATCCAAGTCGACTTTAGCCCTATACACGATACGACAACTTAGGCATGCATAAGTTATGATTTAGTAGTCTAGTCCTAGTGTGACTCTAACTCTATAATAGTGAACACGTGTTGGACCTATTCCTTGGACTTGTTCCTATCACCAGCTTCCTTCATCTTCATCAAAAACTATTTTCTTGCTTATGAGAAATATAACTTTCAAATTAGTAAATGTTTCCCAAAGGAGAGAGGTGATGGGATATGCAAAAGAGGAAGAGTGTTATAGAATAACAGAGGTAAATAGTGATTTTATACATTTTCATTAATCCATGAATATGATACATCTCGATAAAAAAAAGAATCAAGATAAAAAGAAAGAATCATAATTGATTGATAGATTTCTTGAAAAATTGAAACATCAATAATATAATGACCCACTAGATCATTTTCCCTTTATTGCATTATTTTTTACGTTTAAAGGTTCCTATACAGACCCCAATAAATTTATTACTTGCTGGGACTGAAAATTCTGTCACCTAATTATTTGTTTGGTTTTAATGCAAGTTTTTATATTTGGGAGCTTTAGAAAGTTGAACAATTGACTTTTTGATTAAAATTCAGGTAGGTGATCTCAAAATGTAATTTTGATAATTCCGTTAGCTTTGAAACATCGAGTTTGGTGTAGAAGAACATTTAGTGTGGACCTTGAGACTTTTGGGCTCATTTCGAGCCACCTCATGGATTTTGCATTAAAATGGAAATTGGGTGTGGGATCTACTTTTTATTGAGAATAACTCGGTAGAAAGTTTTGACACTTCTATTGTGTCTTGAATGTCAAGTTTGGTGGGGGTATCATAGTTCGTTTGTGTCCACATAATCTAAACAAATTCTGAGCCCATGTTGGGGCATTTTCCAAGTCCAACTTGAATAGGTGCAACCTTTGCTAGCGTAGCATGATTTTTTTCTTCTTCTTCACAGGCTTGAAGTCGGACATGTGTAGACCAAGAGATTTGATCACCGTATTTGCAGGTTCAACTCTGCATTCATGGAGAGGTGGGGCCTCGACCCTTCCTATTCGTGGATTGAATCCCGCATCCACGAAAAAGGGTCAATGTTGGCCTAAACTTATTAACCATCATTATCATAGCTATAGGCCCGAGTTCACAGAAGTCATTTAATTGATCTTATTTAAAATATCAGCCCTATAAATCTAATCATTGGGTAAATTTTAAAATTTAATATTTTGGTCTCTAGTGCTTTGATTGAATTGATTTTCATTGCGTTGGGGTCTAAAATTGTTGGAGCTATGTGTTGAAACCATCAGGACAGTGTGGGGGACTCATATTGGAGGTAAATTCTTGTTTCGAACACCTCTCATTCCCTATTTAATGGTGAATTATGTTCCTTGTTAATACATGATTTGGTTTAGCTTGTTTCTGAGCTTGGATTGTGCTTGTTTTTATGGCACAAGTTGCTAGAGATAGATGAGGTGAACTAAAAGATTTAATTTGAAGATTCTTGGCACGGGTCCCATAATGTCATTTTTGACTCATTGTTGGGCATGTCTTCAATTATTTTGATTTGGGTGTCAAAACATCTGTATAGATGTTGTTATCATTTATTTGAAAGTATGGTAGTGATCAGAAGCTGTTCGAAAGGAAAAAGCTTTAGTATAGTGGATTTGAAGCACACACTGTCATATTTGAGGTAGGTTATCACTTACCGATCATTAGATTGAGCATTTGCTAGTAAATTCATGTTGATTAGCTAGTCTTGGGATGCATTTCTAGTTTCAACCAAGTTTAATAGTTAGAATGCATGCCTTAGCCGTAGTTTCAAGTAATTTCAAGGAATTGAGTATAGCTACTTTTGTCACGTTGATTGTATCATGCCTTGTCATATATGTATTGTTGATATTATAGATTGGTAGCTGGTTCTTGGACTTAGCCTAAATGTAGGCTAGCTATTACCTTAGATTTACGATTTGGAGCCTTTTGTTCTTAGAAATTCTCAAATGTCTCTTCAGATGACTTAGCTCCCAACAGACTAATATAACAAATTTAGCTCTAATAATATGAATACTTAGCTAGGAGACAACTCATCTCTTGTAACTTATCATCCATAACATCACTTATGTTTTAGCCCCGGTGTGTTCTTTGGCAATTTCAGGCTTTGTTGGCTATATTGGATAGGGTCTTGGATTTTGACTTGGAGTAGGTCCTTGGTGATTCCAATGATGATTTTACTATATGGTATTCTGTGTGAAGAAGAGCGTGTGATTTGGAGATATTCAGAGTCTATTAGCTGCGGTTTTAGGTCTGTGTGATTGATTACTAGTTGTGGTTTAAGGTTTGTGCACATGCTTACCAGTCGTGGTTTGAGGTCTATGCACATTTCTACCAATCATAATTTAAGTTTGAGCACACATATATTAGTCGGGTTTAAGTCTTGATATGATGGTTCTACTGGGTTTGTCAAGAAGCCTTCACTATGATTTAAGTATGGGGATGGTTATTTCTATTTTGGAATACTTCTAGTTGTAGCTATTTTTTTTTACCTTTAGATCTTATTTTTACTCATTGTGCTTATGTGGGTCTTTTTTGGGTTACTTACTTTCAAATTGTGCATAAGTACCTTATGGGCTTATGGGATCCAGTTAAGTTATTACCAGTTCCTTTACTTTTCAGTTTTGTCCATTTCTAGACTTGTCAGCATGATAGTTTGTCTTCCATTATCGCTTTTTTCTTATGACCTCTAGTTGTTGTTACTTTTTTTCTTTTCATATTATTTCTACTTTCCAAGATCAGTCGGGCTATGAATGCGTATTAGGTATGTGTTATTTTGGTACTCATGCTACACTTTGCATTTATTTTCAAGATGCAGATTCGAGTGTTAGCTAAGAGTTGTGATTTGATCCTTCTTAGAGCATATCTTTAGAGATAGAGGGTGATCTGATGGAGTCCTCATTCAGTTTATCTCCATTTGTATATAGTTTCTGACTTGTATTTTGTATTCGAGATAAGTCTGTACTTTTGATCCACTTTTGGGGCTTGTACTCGTATAATAGCTTTGTAGAATCATCCACTAGACTGTGGGATTGGAATTTTGATCTTGTACTTTTAGTTTGTATATATTATTGTTATTTTACATTTTCTCTGCATTTCTTGTATATTGCTTTAAATTACTCGTTGGATCCCTTACATCTGTTTTGTATTTATTATTTTTTCTTCCCAATATGTCTCTTACTTGGCAGAGTTAGCAAAATATCCACTCTCAAAACTTTATTGAGCTTTTGGACACAAGTCTTCAAAAATTTGTACTTTAGACACTAATAATGATATCACCCATTATTCTTCCAAAATATACAAGACCCTACTCTCAAGTTCTTAATAATACACTTTTGGTCCCCACTCATCCAACAAATGTGGAATTGTTTTTTTTCATTTATTAAACAAATAATTCCAATAGAGAAAATCTCTCCAAGAAGAAACCAAAAATGCTCCCTTTTTGTAGATGATTTAGCCGATTTCAGAGACTTTTCTGGTAATATTATCTCTTTCACAGGTGAAATCATAATCATTCTATTCATTGTTTCCATTTTTACCCTATTTTCCTTCAATTAGCTTCAAAGAAATATTTCCTCGCCATTTTAGATGCTTGAGAAATCTTCCTAAATTACTTCATAACTCATTTGTAGATAAAATTTAATAGTTTAGAAGGACTATAACTACCTGTTCTCCATTCTAAGGGCTTGATTTCAATATGATATTATTTTTTCACATTTTGTATGAATTTTGAATAGTCATCGACATCTAATTAGTGATACCGTAATTTAGTATCTAACATTGTTGCCTATAATGGAAGTATCTGAATTTGTTATTGTTGATGGTGATTATATAGGAATATGGGAGGAGACTCCCAAAAGTTGAAATTGGATATCTTTTAGTAAAATGACAGTGCCCATTGCGTTGTGTCACAATGGTTCATATGACGATATGATTGCAAGCATAATTGAGGCAGTGAGTCAGACTGCGAGCCAAGCGATTTGGTGATTAACTATCAAATGAATGGGAGGAGAAAAATATCATAAAGAATGATAGGAATGTGGGTTTGTACATGATGGGTATTGTTGTTGATGACTCTAGGCCTATATTGAGGATAAGTATCAATGTGAGGCCTCCGATTGAACCAAATAGATTCATTTAATGATGATGACTCAATTGAAAAAGAGAACTTGGTGATCAACCAAATAAAATCTTTGGTGTTCATTCAAATGAGAGCTTGGGTGATGATTCAAAGAATAAGTATGATCATTTCGTAGATGCAGAAGATCAACTAGTAGATGTGGAAGATTCTGAACATTTTGAAGAAATACACGGAGAGAAGGAATTGAGATCACAACCCAGCCATTCATTCTATGATGGAACTAACTTTTACATGTATCAAGCATTAGTACCAAGAGTGAGATGTAATTGATATTAGTTGAAAGTTGTGTCAAGGAAGTCTTTTAATTTTCCTAAATACTTGAAGATGAAATGTGTATCTCTTATTTATGCGTGGATGTTGTGGACAAGGAAATATGAGTGTTCGGATAGTTTTTGTATCTACAAGTACATTGATGTTCACAATTTCGATGTTGAACATGCCATTTGTAGATATAGAAAAATCTCGACCAAAGTCATTTCGTCACTTTGTGTTATCTATATTATTTTTGCAAGGGTCCAAATGTTAAAGAGATTTAGAAGGTTATTTTGATACTTTTCACTGTAGTCAAAGCTATTGAAAAAGTTGGAAGGGAGGTGTGACCTCCATGGAAATGGTGTGAGGGACAACACAACACGGATCTTCGTGCTTACCAACTTTTTCCTATATGATCGACACTCTTAATGTTGGTTCAAGTTATTGTATCATGGTAGAGGGGATACTCAAAGATCAATTCATGTACTTCTTAGCTTTTGGTGCTTGCATTAGGGAATTTGTCCACATGAGAAAGGTAATTGTGGTCGACGATACTTATTTACATGATAAATACGAGGGAATGCTACTGAGCTGCACAAGATACAGAGAACTATGTTTATCCAATTTTCTTTTGTTTCATGGACAAAGAAAACAATGCGTATTGGACGTTCTTCTTAGAGAAGTTAAAGGAGATTGTGGTTAATGAACCAGATTTATGTTTTATTTTCGATAAATACAAAAGCATTGCCAAATGGTATAGCAAATATTTACAACAATGCTCATCGCAAATATTGCTTGAGGCACTTTGGTGAAAATCTTTTGGTAAATCAACACTGCGAAGATTCCCTTTCTCTATGCTATAACGTGGCAAAGATGTATTCTTTGAAAGAGTTCAACAATCATTTTGCAGAATTCAAGGACAAATTCCCTGAGACAGTCGTCATCCTTGAGCATGAGTTGATTTTGAGAAGTGGAGAAGGGTACATTTTTCAGGAAATAGGTATGATATGATGACCACAAATATTACCGATTCACTCAATACTATATTTATAGACGAGAGAGAGTACCCCATGACATCCATATTTAATAAGATTGCTAATAGGCTTGGAGAATTTTTCATGGAGAGGCATGCATATGTCCTCAAATCAAAGGATAATAAAATGGTTCTGGCTACCGAAACGACCGCAAGAAAAAAATGATGGAGGGTGACTCCTTGTATGTGGAGAACATAACCGGGGATGACAATCAATTCACCATGTTCGACGCAACTTCTACTTCTAACATGAACCTTCTATAAAAGTTATGTTCTTGTGGGGAATATGACTTGGTTAAGATACTGTGCTCACGCGATGGACGCTCTGCGATCGAAGCATACGAATGAGTATGGTATAAGAATCTATGAATACTCTTCACCTTTGTATAAAGTTAAATCATACTTTCTTTCATGTTCTAAATCTATTAGTGTTGTCCCTTTCGAATTGAAATGGTGTGTACCACAATAATTCTAAACTTGAAGATTCTTCCTTCCCTTGTCGATACCAAACTTCGAAGGAAGAAAAGAAAATGTGTCAAAGGTGACGGTGAGAATTTTAAGAGCAAGAAGAAGAACAAATGTTCAATTTGCAAGACAATTGGATGCAAGAGAGCCACATGTATGAACAACAACAAATATTAGATAGACTTGATTCACTTTTGTTTTTGTAATCAAGTTACTGAAGATCTCAAGCTACTGAAGATCTCAAGCTACTGTTTATTTTGGACACTTGCATTTTGGTCAGTTTAATAATTTATTATCGATATTACTAATGCTATAATATGGATCATTTAAAAGATGGCATACATTTTGTACATTGTCTATTCATATTTACTATTGAATCCACTAATTGTGTATTGACGTGTTTATTATTAATACATCAAAAGTTATGATATTTGTAATGCAATGATTTTAATACATGTATTAGAATGCAATTGTCCTCAATTTGTTTTTAAATTTTCCCACCAAAATTGTGGCTATCGTGTATGATTTTTTAATGCCCAAAATCAAACAATGCACAATAAATAATCTATGCTTAACTAATCTAAACATAACTAATACAATCATTTTTTAGATATTCACTATACTAAATGACCCCTTAAATAATTATCGAAAAATCAGATGTTGACATTGAAAAAGTAGCAATTTATACTTTGTTATTGTTGTTAAACATGAATATTTGACTATTGTTACAGTGGTCATATTATATAGATCATTAAGAAAATTGATACTTTTTCATGTGCTTTGTTTAGATTGTATCAACAACATCTACACTCCATCATTAGTAAGGTATATATGGGTTTAGATTATAATAAAAAAAATGATGTATACTGCACCTACTAGAATATGATGCTTATAAATAGACCGTAGCTTATATAATTTAAAAAGTAAGATGATTATTTAATAAAAAATTATATTATTGATTCAATTAAATAAGTTTAAACATGTAATGTGATCATGTAAGGGTCCGCATCAATTGGGGGGGGGGGTGGTGGTGATCAACGATGTATGAGAAAAAGTTGTATTTATACAATCAACATCTTCAGAGTAATGTGTGAGAAAACATAAGTATGTTGGGAGAATTTCACATCATGTTAGGTTCCATGAAAATTGGGGTGGTGATCAACGATGTATGAGAAGATGTTAATTGTATAACACCAAATATTCATCATCCATGCTTATGCTTTGACACGCCCCGAGCCTACACCCTGAGTGGGACTGGCACTCGAGAACCATTGCTGGCCCTAATCGAACCCTTGGCCTAGCTTACTTACTCAGCAGAAGACTTAGACATAAGAAAGAGAATCCAATACAAGATAACTCAACATGTCTAAAAACTCAAGTCTTAATGTTTTAAGAGAATAAACATTTGACTTAGCCAAAGTGGCAACTCAAATCTGAACATAAGCCAATAACAAGATAATGACGAATGAACTAAAATCTGACTGACTATCTATGAAGCCTCTAAAACAACTAAGATGGATGTCGGGACAAGCCCCACGACATCCTAATGAATTGATAATAATACTGAAAGTAATAAAAGGGATCCTCCGGAAAGCAAGGAGACTCACCACAAGACTCTGAGATGCTCAACTGGATCAATGATGCGCTAGATGCCGATCCTAGTTACCCGTGTCTACATCATAATAACATGAAGGCCAAATGGCATAAGTACATTGAATGTACGCGTATGCGAGGGGAATTATAAAACAAGACATAAGCTTGAAAGAAATCTGAGGAACTTACCTAGCTTAACTTATCTCAACATAACTGAACTCATTTCAATATAAGGTAGTTTAAAACAAGTGCAATATGAAGAAAAGTTATTTAAAACATGATGTCAACTCTGTGTGTATAAAAAGATACATATAACTCTGAAATATATGTAAAAATAAAATAAATTGTGTAAATAAGAATACAATTTCTTCTGTGGGAGTTTCTCTAACCGAAAACCATCACGTAAGATCTTCCTAGACTTGGCTCTTAACATTCCTTGAATTTGAATTTATATATTCAAGGTTAGGATTCGTGTTTCTAGATGATTTCTTGATGTTTAGAAGTCATTTAGAGTAGTTAGAATCAATGGAAAGTGTTAGTACACTTTAGAAGGACTTAAATAGGCTAAACGACGAAAACTAGTGAAAAACGACAATTTGGGCACACTGCAGGGACGCAACCCCAACCACTCTAGCGCTATGGGGGTGCGACGCGCCTGGTCCTCCCCAGGTGCATCTGATGAATTTTTCAACTCATTTTCTGATCCTAAATCATTTTAAATCGATTCCTTTTCTCAATACTTTCTTAGATTCCGATACCCAAAACATGTACACTAGAATCTAACTCAAAACAACTTTAACATCGCTAAAATGTCTCAAGAAAACCAATCAATCACATGTTAGTTCAAGAATGAAAACAATTGAAGAACACAACTCAAGAACATCAAATTCTAACTCTTTTAGGACGAAAATCGCTGAATTAAACATGTCTGGTGCATGGGTGAATAGACCCAATGCTATGTGATCTCACATACCTCGTAGGGATCATCCCTTGACGAATTTCACAAGTGATTCCTTACGAAGACGTCAAAACTTGAACTTTCTTCTCCTTTCTCCACTTTTCTCTTTTCTCCAAGCCCTAGCGTAGATTTCCAATTTTTCTAAACTGACCAAATTCATTTTTGACCCTTAATTAATTCATTAAAATGAATTAAATAAATCTGGTAAGGAAAAGACCAAACTACCCTTTAAAAATCCGGATTGGACATTTCCTTATTTGAACAACCCAACTTCCAATGGACATAACTCACTCATGCGAACTCGGAATCGCGCAAACTCGGCGGCGTTGGAAAGATTATTCCAAGATATTTCCTACGATATTAGGAAGAACACCTAAATCATCTTTATCTAGTTGTTATGATCGTTTGAAGTTGACCAAAAATCCAACTTAACATACTTAACAAAATTTCCAGATTTTTATATTATTTCCAAAAATGACTATTTCCACTTTTTAACATCTTTCTAGTTCTTTTATAGTTACGGGGTGTTACAATATCCCCCTCTTGGGAATATTTATCCTTGAATGAGCTTACTCTTAGTAGGCTAAGGGTATAAAATCTAACATTCAGCACAAACACCCAACAAGTAATGCAAATACAACATGAAATCTCATAAGTTAAATAGTACTAAGAAGAGAATTAGTACCTTGATCTGGAATTTCTCCGGATTGAAAGAGATATGGATTTTTCTTCTTCATATCCTCCTCAGCTTACCAAGTAGCTTCTTCAACCAATTGGTTCCTCCAAAGGACTTTGACTGATGCTACCTCTTTTGTCCTTAACTTGTGAACTTGGCGATCTAGAATATGAACATGAATCTTTTCTTAAGATAAGTTATCCTTGATGCTAATATCTTCAGTTGGTATGATCAATGAAGGATCACCCATTCACTTCATCAACATAGAGATGTGAAAATCCGGATTAACCGCGGCTAACTCTTGTGGTAGCTGCAACTCATAAGCTACATTACCTTCCCTTTTTAATATTCTGTACGGGCCTATATACTGGGGACTAAGCTTCCCCTTCTTTCCAAATCTCATAACACCCTTCATGGGTGAAACTTTCAAGTATACCCAATCTTCTACTTCAAACTCTGCGCCGTTTTCTTCCTTTCTTGAATCACTTTCACCTTCTCCATAGCTTGATGAGCTAAATCTGGTCCTATCAACCCTGCTTTACCAACATCAAACTGTCCAATTGGAGATTTGCATTTTCTCCCATAAAGAGCTTCATAAGGAGCCATTTGGATGCTAGAGTGGTAACTATTATTGTAAGCAAATTCAATAAGAGGTAGGTGATTATCCTAATTACCTTTCAAATCAATCACACAAGCCCTCAAAATATCCTATAAGGTCTGAATAGTGCGCTCTGCTTGACCATCTATCTGAGGATGAAAAACAGTACTCAAGTTCATCTTTGAACCCAAGCCTTTCTGGAATGACTCCCAAAACTATGCAGTAAATTGTGCACCTCGGTCTAAAATAATGGAGCCCGAAACTGCATGAAGTCTAACCACTTCTTGAAGATACAATTTGGCATAATCCTCTACTGTATGGGTAGTCTTTACCGGTAAAATGTGGGCTGATTTTGTCATTCTATCGACAATCACCCAAATAGAATCATGTTGCATGTGAGACCTTAGTAAACCTATTATGAAATCCATATTAATCATCTCCCACTTCCATTCCAGAAGTTCTATATTCTAAGCCATACCATGAGCCTTTGGTGCTCCACTTTAACTTGTTGGCAATTCGGACACTAAGCAACAAATTCCACAATGCCCTTCTCCATACTACTCCACCAATAAACTTCTCTCAAATCACGATACATTTTTGTGGAACCCGGATGAATAGAATATCTGGAGCTATGAGCTTTCTCCATGATCCTCTCTTGGAGTTCATCCACCATTAGTACACACAACCTACCTTGATACCTCAATACACCATCTCTCCTTTGTTCAAAAGCCAATACTTTTTGCTTGTGAACATTTGCCTTCAATTCAAGCAAAATAGGATCTTGGTCTTGCTTCTCTTTTACTTCTGACACTAATGATGATTCAGCCCCATTTATCACCACTACTCCTTCTTTTATGGAATCCATTAGTCGAACTCCGAATCGTGCAAGACTATGCACATCTCTTGCTAACTCTTTCTTATTTTCCTCAAAATGGGCGGTACTACACATAGACAACTTGCTCAAGGCATCATCAACAACATTAGCCTTACCTGGGTGATAAAGAATATTCATGTCATAATCCTTGAGTAATTCTAACCACTTCATTTGTCTGATATTAATCTCTTTCTGAGTAAACACAGACTGAAGACTCTTGTGATAAGTGAATACATCTACATGAACACCATACAATAATGACGCCATATGTTCAAAGCAAATACTACAACATCCAACTCTAAGTCATGGGTTGGGTAATTCTTCTCATGAACTTTCAACTATTTGGAGGCATAAGCTATAACATTTTCATTCTGCATTAATACACAACCCAAACCAACTCTTGATGCATCACAATACACCATAAAACCTTGCGTACCTTCTGGTAAGGTCAATATTGGGGCAGTAGTCAACCTCTTTTTCAATTCCTGAAAGCTTTTCTCACAAGCTTCAGACCATTAAAACTTCACTGTCTTCTGAGTTAACTTGGTGAAAGGGGATGAAATAGATGAGAATCCCTCTACGAACCTTCTATAATAGCCAATCGAACCCAAGAAACTCCTAATGTCAATTGGAGATGTAGGTCTTGGACAATCCTGCATTGCCTCAATGATCTGAGTATGATCTTTAATTCCCTCTGCAGACACAATGTGGCCTAAGAATGCCACAAACTCAAGCCAAAACTCACATTTTGAGAATTTAGCATGCAACTCTCTCTCGTTTAGAGTCTGCAGAACTATTCTGAGATGACTAGCATGATCCTCTTCAATCTTCAAATAGATTAGTATGTCATCAATGAAGATGATAATAAACATATCTAAATAAGATTTGAATACCCTATTCTTAAGGTCCATGAATGTTGCAGGCGCATTGGTCAAACCAAAGGACATAATTAAGAACTCATAATGACCATAACGGGTCCTGAATGCTGTCTTTGGGATATCACATTCCCTTACTCTTAACTAATGGTAGCCAGATCTGAGATCTATCTTAGAGAAATAGGTGGCACCCAGAAGTTGATCGAAAAGATCATCAATTCTCGAAAGAGAATATTTGCTCTTGATGGTAACCTTGTTCAACTAACGGTAATCTATACACATCCTAAGGGAACCATCTTTCTTTCTCACAAATAAGACCGGAGAACCCCAAGGTAAGACACTTGGTCGAATAAAACCCTTATCAAGGAGATCTTTCAACTGCTCTTTAAGCTCTTTCAACTCTACTGGTGCCATTCTATATGGAGGAATAGATATAGGACGAGTATCTGGAAGAAGGTCTATACCGAAGTCTATTTCTATCTCAGGAGGGACTCCGGGAAGATCATCTGAAAAGACTTCTGGAAACTCTTTTACTACTAGGACTGACTAAATATGAGGTATCTCAACACTAGAGTCATTAACTTGGACTAAGTGATAGACACACCCCTTGGAGACTAACTTTCTTTCCTTAAGGTACGAAATGAAACGACCCTTAGGCACTGCTAAACTATTTTTCCACTCAAAGACTGGCACATTTGGAAACTGAAACTTGACAACTCGAGTTCTACAATCAACTGAGGCATAATAGGCATGAACCCAATCCATACCAAGAATGACATCAAAACCTACCATGTCTAAGTCAACTAAATCAGCCCTGCTTGTTCTTTGGACATCTCGCATGAAATGATCACTCTGTCCACATTTGAAACAACCAGTGGAACCCTCACGACATGTACTTGAGTGATTCCTACCATACTTAGCGTAGGCAAGAGGCTTACTACCCCCTTGCGCCATACTACCCTGAGAATAGGCGGGTTTGGCTATGAAATTCTCACTATTGTACTCACTTTTGTTCTTAGGTGCAGGTGCAATAACAGATGATGGAGCAAGTCCCTTTTGTTTCTGTTGGAAAGATGACCGGTTGGCATTACTTTTCTGCTGCCCGGACTCATTCCCTATCTTAGCTCTCTTGTTCTTAAACTCGTTTCTATCCCTTAGCTTCTCTTCCTTAACTTGCTGCATATAGACCATCAACCTTGATATATCCATGTCCCCAATCAGCATCGCTGCCCTGCCCTATTTTCTTGATAGACGAGACAACCCAGCAACAAACAGACTCATTCTACTCCCCATATCCACAACCATCTCCAAAGCATAACGGGATAGTTGGGTGAACTTCAACCCATACTCGTGAACGCTCAAAGAATCCTACTTAAGTGTGAGGAACTCTCGTACCTTAGCCTCTTTCAGTTCTCGGGGAAAGAAACGCCCCAAGAAAGCCTCTTCAAAACAATCCTAAGTCAAAGGTGGTGCATTCTCAGCTCAGTTCTTCTTCCATTAATCGAACCAAATCCTAGTGACACCCTTCATTTGGTACGCAGCTAATTCCACTCTCTCAGTATCAACAACATGCATAACATCAAACATATTTTGCATCTCCTCAATAAAGTTCTGTGGATCCTCAATAGTGCTTGAATTAGTGAAACTTGGAGGGTCCATCCTCAAGAACTCACAAATCCTTGAAGTGTCAGCCTCTTCTTGTCTAGCTCCTCTTTGTTGCCCAACCTGATTAGTTACAACTTGACTTAGCATCCTAATCGATTCTCTGAACTCAACATTGGTAACCTATCCTTGGGGTTGTACTTTAGGTGCATTGGGTGCCCCTTGCTCATCAACATTACTCCTAGCAGGACGTCCTCTAACAACTCTTCGTGGAGGCATGATTATCTGAAAACACGTGCAAACACGAATTAGGGAGAAACTTTTTAGAGATCAAACTCTAACGCCCCAAATGAGTGTGAAAGAAGTGAGAAATTTTCATAAGTGTTGCAGCCTCCTAATTATAGATGTGGCGTGCTTCACACCGATAACTAGGACTCTACAGACACGGCTTCATAGACTCCCTACAACTCTTGAACTCTGAGCTCTGATACCAAGTTTGTCACGCCCCGAGCCTACACCCTAGGTGGGACTGGCACTCAAGAACCATTGTTGGCCCCAAGAGAACCCTTGGTCGGGCATCCTTACTCAGCGGAAGACTTAGACATAAGAAAGAGAATCCAAATACAAGATAACTTAACATGTCTCAAAACTCAATTCTTAATGTTTTAAGAAAATAAACATTTAACTTAGCCAAAGTGGAAACTCAAATATGAACATAAGCCAATAACAAGATAATGACGAATGAACTACCATCTGACTGACTATCTATGAAGTCTCTAAAACAATTGAGATGGATGTCGGTACAAGCCCCACGACATCCTAATGAACTGATAATAATATAGAAAGCAATAAAAGTGATCCTCCGAAAAGCAAGAAGGCTTGCCACAAGACTCTGAAATGGTCAACTGGATCAACGATGCGCTGGATGCCGATCCTAGTAACCTGTATCTGCATCATAATAGGATGCAGGCCAAATGGCATCAGTACATAGAATGTACGAGTATGTGAGGGGAATTCTAAAATAATACATAAGCTTGAAAGAAATCTGAGCAACTTACCTGGCTCAACTCATCTCAACATAACTGAACTCATCTCAATATAAAGCATTTTAAAACAAGTGCAATATAAAGAAAAGTTGTTTAAAACATGATGTCAACTTGTGTGTATGCAAATATACATAGAAATATGAAATGTATGTAAAAATACAATAAACTGTGTATATAAGAATACAATTTCTTCTGTGGGAGTTTCTCTAACCGACAACCATCACGTAAGAGCTATTGTGATGATACAACATTTTGCGTCACGCTGCCAAGGCCGTCCTATACCTTGCCAAGGGTATAGAACCTGAACTACTAAGTGGATCAACTAAAAAGTATGAACCTTTTTAACCCATGATGGCTACATAGTTTATGAGGGTTATGAGTTGTCTGAACTCTCCCCCATATCGGTGCTCAATACTACTCTCAAAAATATGATACTAGCTCTTTTGTTTTATAAACATACTTCTTTCTGTGATTTGAGATAATTGCTCAAAAACTTAGCTCAAAGGCTACATTGGAAATCAAAGTTTCCTCTCTTGCTCCATTTAGAAAGCGATTACTCTTTTCTGAAAACTAGCTTAAAGGCTCTATGAAAATCTCAGTTTCCGTTCTTATTTAAATTTGAAAACATTTAAAACTCTTTGGGAATATATAGTCCCCATATACTTCTTTGAAGAAATGAACTTCAAATCTTTACTCTTTAGTCTTTACTCAACTTGATCTTTAAGTCTTAAAACAAAGTTAAAAACATTTGCAAAAGACTTCTTGAAAAGACTCTATGAACTTTCTAGACTTGGCTCTTAACTTTCCTTGAATTTGAATTTATCGATTCAAGGTTAGGATTCATGTTTCTGGATAATTTCTAGATGTTAAGAAGTCATTTAGAGTAGTTACAATCAATAGAAAGTATTAGTAAACTTTAGAAGGACTTAAATAGGCTAAGCGACGAAAACTGGTGAAAAACGACAATTTGGGCGCATCCCGGGCGCGCCGCGCCAGTCCCAACTTACTGGGACTCCTTTCTGGCGCACTGCAGGCGCGCCGCCCCAGCCACTCTGGCGCTATGGGAAAGCGACAAACCTAGTCCTCCCCAGGTGCATCTGACGAATTTTTCAACTCTTTTTTTTATCCTAAATCATTTTAAATCGATTCCTTTTCTCAATACTTTCTTAGATTCCGATACCCAAAACATGTACACTAGAATCTAACTCAAAAAAACTTTAACATCGCTAAAATGTCTCAAGAAAACCCATCAATCACATGTTAGTTCAAGAATGAAAACAATTCAAGAACACAACTCAAGAACATCAAATTCTAACTCTTTTAGGACGAAAATCACTGAATTAAACATGTCTGGTGCATGGGTGAATAGACCCAATGCTATGTGATATCACATACCTCATAGGGATCACCCCTTGACGAATTCCACAAGCGATTCCTTACGAAGATGTCGAAACTTGAACTTTCTTCTCATTTCTCCTCTTTTCTCTTTTCTCCAATCCCTAATGTAGATTTCCATTTTTTTCTAAACTGACCAAATTCAATTTTGACCCTTAATAAATTCATTAAAACGAATTAAATAAATTAGGTAAGGAAAAGACCAAACTACCCTTTAAAAATTCGGATTGGACATTTCCTTATTTGAACAACCCAACTTTCAATGGGCATAACTCATTCATATGAACTTGGAATCGCATAAACTCGGTGGAGTTGGAAAGATTAAACCAAGATGTTTCCTACAATATCTGGAAGAACACCTAATTCATCTTGATTTAGCAGTTATGGTCGTTTGAAGTTGACCAAAAATCCAACTTAACATACTTACAAAATTTCCAGATTATTATATTATTTCCAAAAATGACTATTTCCACTTTTTAACATCTTTCTAGTTCTTTTTTAGTTACGGGGTGTTACATGCTTACTCACACATTACTCTGAGGATGTTGATTGTATAACTACAATTTTTTTCATACATCATTGATCACTATTCCCAATTTATGTGGACCCTTACATGATCACATGACTTGTTTGAACTTATTTAATTGAATAAATTTTAATAATTTAATTTATTATTAGTTAATAATTCTCCTTTATAAATTATACTAGTTATGATCTATATATATGTATCATATTCTAGCAGGTGTAGTATAAATCATTTTTGGATCATGATATCAATCCGTATATACCTTACTAATGATGGGGTGTAGATGTCGTTGGTAAATCATAAATCAAGCACATGTGTTTGCAACAAAACTTTAAACAAATGAAAAATAAATAAACCACACAAATAAAATCTGAAGAAATATAATTTTATTGATAAATATGCAGGTACAATTTTGTTTCTCCCTTGAGTCTATTCTCCTAAGATTTATCCATGATCCGAGGGCCGTTAGTGGCGTATTTCTCGAACTAGGATGATTTAGATTTGACCTCTATATGAATATTCCATGACTTTTGTGGAATATTCGAGATCTTGATCTTTAAAAATACCCAAGATTTTATGGGATATTTTGAGATGCCTTTCAAAGGAATTTAGTACCCTCTTTATATAGGCATAAACCAGGGTTTAATGTTGAGTAGCCTCTAAGAATTCCAATTGAAACTGAACACATCTTCTAGAGTCCCAATTCGAATTGAACACGTCTTGTAGAGTCTGCAAAATTTCAATGTCTACAAATGCCCCCTACTTCAAGGCTTGTCGGAGTGTAGACTCGATGAAACTCAAAGACGAAGCTTGAAGTACTCATTCTTCCACCATTACAGCTTCAGATTTTCAGATTTGATTTAAGAGAGAATATATGAAGGGCAGATTTAATCCCACTGGGCGTGACAATTTGTTTGCAATAAATTTTAAGCAAATGGAAAATAAATAAACCTCACAAATAAAATCTGAAGAAACATAAATTTATTGATAAATATGCGGGTACAATTTTGTTCCTCCCTTGATTCTACTCTCCTAAAATTTATCCATGATCGAGGGCCGTTAGTGGCGTATTTCTCGAACTAGGATGATTTAGATTTGACCTCTATATGAATATTCCATGACTTTTGTGGAATATTCAATATCTTGATATTTAAAAATACCCAAGAGTTTATGGGATATTTTGAGATGTCTTTCAAGGGAATTTAGTACCCTCTTTATATAGGCATAAACTAGGGTTTAGGGTTGAGTAACTTCCAAGAATTCTAATTGAAACTAAACACATCTTCTAGAGTCCCAATTCGAATTGAACACGTCTTGTAGAGTCCACAAA
>NC_064285.1:56415420-56445404 GCF_019186545.1 Solanum stenotomum | reverse complement strand
CGAGATGAACATAAAAATTCAAAAATTTTATAGGCATTATCCAAAGAAAAATGCTATGATGATGCGAAATCAATAATATTAATATAATAATTTAAGCACGATACATTATACCGCAATAAATAAAACAAGTATATTAGGTTACCGGAAAATACGATTAAACTTACCTGATAGAAAAAAGATGAGAGCTTTCAACTTGGAGAAGGAGATTGAACATTTTTTTCTCCAGTGACGTTTGGAAAATGGATTGAGGGGAGTTAGACTCTATTTAGTGAGAATGTAGAATATGGGAGAGGTTTATGGTTTCAAGAAAGAATGGAAGATGAAAAGATTGGAGAAGAAAGGTTGGAGAAAGTTTTCAGAAAAGTGCCTTGGGAGAAGAAAGATTTTTGGAGAATTGTGTGTTGAAATTGGAATAATATTTGTTTAATTATATTGAGATTTTAATGATTTTTTATAAACTTAAATTTTATCCTCTCAAGTTTTTAAAGTGATGAAAATGTCCATGACCCAATACAATTAAACAAATATTATTTCAATTTTGAAACATAATTTTTTAAAAACCTTTTTTTTTTCTCCCGAGACACTTTTCTGAAAACCTTTCCTATCAAACCTTTTCATCTTCCATTCCTTCTTGGAAGCATAAACCTGAGAATAAACCATAAACCTCTCCCATCATCTACTTTCTCACTAAATAGACTTTTATCGCCTCTCAATTTTTTCCCTAATTGGAGAAAAATATTTGTTCAATCTTCTTCCCAAAGTTGAAAGCTCTCATTATTTTCCTCTCAGGTAAATTTAATCTTGTTTTCCAAAAATTCCATATGCTTATTTTTATATTGTGATATAGTGTATCATGTTTAAATTATTTTTTCATGTTTCTGATTTCGCATTATTATGACGTCTTTCTTTGAATAATGCCTATAAATAGTTTGTATTTTTATGTTTATCTTGCTTATCAATTTGGATATTTTTATTGGAATTTGGTCAACTTTAATGGTGTTTCTGTCGATAATATTGTCGATTTCTGTTGAAACTGTTGAGCATTACTTTGATTGGGTTAATAGATCAGTGATCGATATTTTGATATGACAATTTTTTTTTTTGCTTGTATATAATACACTATGGTTAAAATTAGAGGCGACATCATTAAACGATCTATTCTTACTACTTCTAGAAATAAGAAACGAAAGGTTGAAGAAGTTTTCAAAGCTTCAAAAAAAAAGAATTACAGTCGAAGAATCAAAGTCTAACTCAGAATTTGATACAATCGTTGATACTGACATCTATCAGGACAATAATACTTAGGCTAATGATGATGCTGAATCTAGTGAAGGGAAAATGGATAGATTAGATAAGGAGAGTAGTCACTACTACAAAAAAGGTCTTTAGTGGCAACAAAAATTAGCTTTCGCGGTAATAAAAGTTGCCACTATATCCTTTACCGGCCATTGATCTTTAGTCGGCGATGTTGGGGTCGCTAAAGACTTTCGTGACCATTCTCGAAAAAGCTAGTAAAGGATAATACCTATTGCTGCTAATAACAATTAGTTTTAGCGGTAATTTTTTGTGGCATTACATTGGTTGCTAAATCACTTTCATAATGCCTAACTATGCTCTTTTAGAGTTCATTTTTATAGCCGGCAAATTCAATTAAATTGCCGCTAAAAGTCAATAGTTTAAACGACAATTGTTTTGTGGCAAATAAAATGGCTACAATATTCCTTCTGAAAATGTTTTAGTTTTCCCTTTTAGCGTCCATTTTAATTGCAACTAAATTGCCGCTACTAGTCCACATCTTTAACGATAATTATTTGGTGGCAATTTTAAAGGATACAATATCCTTGTGAAAACGTCTTCATCTCCCCATACAAACACCATTTTTATGGTTGGTATATTCAATTAAATTGATGCTCAAAGCCACACGCTTTAGTGACAACTATTTTGCCACTATTACTAATATATATGTCGAGAAAATGATCTAATTTGCACTTCTAGTGATAGTTTTGTAATTTTTCTATTAATATACATAAAACAGAATCTCTTCGAATCTAAACAAACAAAAAGAATTATGAATCTAAAATTTTTATTATCACAATTTGAAAAATAAACTTATATTGTATGAACTAATATAACCAATCCTATCGAATAATGTCTTCAAATAATTTCGTCAATCCTTTAGCATATTGAATTTCACATGCAACATTTTCGAACATCAGATTGTATGACCTAAAATAATAAAATAAATGTGTCAAAAGATAAAATGTAATGTATAAAAACATGAACTACCAAAGTTATATAAGACATTGGAAATCCTAGGTTGAGTACTGGGTCAATTAATAAGGGAATGAAAGAACAATCACTTTTCATGAATTAAAACACTAAAAATAAATGTTCAGGGAGGGAGTAGGATTGAACACAGAGACAACCCACCTTTAGCCTACAATCTACATATTACACTTGGGTAAAATAAAAGAACAAGCTCCCAATATCAACTTTCTTGTAACACTACCGTTAGAAAAGTGGTGGGATACCAAATCCAATAACACTTTTTACAAGTTTATCCTGGATCCTATTTTTATATACTAGTAGCTGTGGGAAAATGTGTTTCTACATATGGCACACAGAGAAATTTCTACTTAGCTATAATGCAGTATTAGGGGGTATGTGTATCCTTCGGCTAACGTTGAAAACCTTCAGGACTTAATTAACTCACTAGTTCTGGCTTAGATAGTTTTTATAGTTAGCTAGAGATTTTTTGTAAGCTCAAATGTCATATCTTGTAATTCTTTCCATATTCTTTATGTTGTTATTAATACCACTTACCTTATAAAAAAAGTGTGGAACATCGGGCGAGCTATAGCCATGATGGTCCTCTGTTTAGAAAACATGACATATTTGCCAAGTATTTGTGCTAAGGTTGAAAGCTTGAGAACAAGACTGAAATGTGTAAGGCTAGCTAGAAAGAACATCAACACAAAGTAAAATCAATATAGATGATAGTTGCTTTAGGGAATTAGAGAAAAAAAACTCTAACATACAATTATCATATAACACTAGCATATCCCCAAAAATAACGTAAATGAAATCAAATTTAGTGTATGGACTGCCCAGAAGTTTAATTTTTTATTGTAAGGAGAGAGGATGTCCAAAGGAGTTCACTCAAAATCATCCTTATTCTTTGATATAAAGAACTAATAGTCCTTATTTGTTAGTCAAATTAGTTGCAATTCTAGTCACTCTTTAAATGACCCTTATTAGTTTAACAGTGAGAGAAGAACTCATAAGTTCTCTTTTCCTCCAAAAATACAAGACCTTTGTAAGTATTCAACAATTTTGAATGCCTACTTTTGAAGTGTCTGCATATTCATTTAACATAAAAGATTCCATTTGAACTGATAACGAGAAACACCAACAATTCCTTACATATGGTATATTTTTGTTTCTAATTTCACGACTAGTAACTTGAAATTATGAAGTACACCAAAAACTTCCCAGTCATTTAAAAATAACTCATTTCAACTTTCCAGAACAAACTCAATTCAGATTTCCATAGTAAGACATGATTTTTCTCACTTTTTTGTTTCTTTAGTATCCATAAAGGATCTCATAAAATTTTAATTAGAAAAAAAATGAAAACATGAATTGAGATATTTTGTTGTTAACTTTTTGGTTCTTAATATTAAGTTTTGTTTATTGGTTTTCCTTTTTATAATTTTCCGCTACTAAATTATCTTCCAAAATTTGTGATAATTTTAAGAAAAGCTAGAACTAAACATGTTTTTCGATCTAAACGCAAAGAATTGGTTTGGTAGTGCCTAGTGATACAAATTTCTTCAATGTGAAAGAAAAGGCTAAAGGACCTGATGATTGGAGTTTAATATTGATATGTTATCAGATACATATGTTTTCATTCCCTGTAAACTATTTTTTTAAAAATGAATATGAAACTACTAGATCAGGGTTCTGATTTCTCTATTCTCATCCATCTATGCTTCTCTGGTATTCAATTCTTATTCAATGTTACATATTGTCATTCTATACTCCAATAGTTTCCTTGCTTTATCTAAAATGTTTCATGATAAGCTTTTCTAATTGATTCAATGAAATACAATGATAAGCTAAGGGATCAAAATGATGGTGAGGTTGATGAATGTTGCAGAAAATTTTTGTTGAACTTCATACCAAAATAATAAGTTCCCCCCCCCCCCCCCTAAAAAAAAATTAAGTGCCTATATTTATTGTAAAAGCATTGCAACATTCCAGTGCATGACGAGCTCTTTAGTTTGTTTTTTTATGAAGTACTCTTTAAATTTTACTCAGGCCAACTTTTTCTTAAGAAAGAATACTAAGACACATATATTGTGATTAAAATGTTCAATGAAACTGTTCTGGAGAAGCTAAGATTTTTATCTATATTCAATTCGTACCTGGGAGAATCAACCTCTCTTTACTCTTTTAACCAGATCAACATTTTTCTTAAGAAAAAATAAGTAAGTTGACAACAATCAGTTTATTCAACTGAACGACAAGTAACAGTTATGAATCAATATATTGCAAAAGTTCATCTACTTTTAACTATCACCTACAGATAATACATGTGTTTATGCTTTCTATATATTTTTCTAATAAGTTGATATTTTATTAGGTTGGTACCAAAATTATCTATCGATATCTGACTCTACGAGATCAGAGTTTAAATTCTAACTAGTACTTAAAAGTATCATTNTTTTCTGTTTTGTACCTGGGAGTGTCCCCGTTTTGTACCAGCTCTAATTTAGTGTGTGGGCATTTACATTAATAAAACTGCATTACATTTTGTAAGTTCAACATGGTATTGAATTAGATAAGGTACTAGACTCTTGGGTTTGATTCTTGTTGCTAATCACAATTATAAGGTTTTTCATGAAAAATGAATGTGGTCACATATAAGGAGGTGAGAGGTGTATCAGAAACTTACATTTAAAAAAAAATATATCTACCCTCTCAAGTCTCGAAGAGTATAAGTTTCTCGGTTAGAAGTGATAAAACGAAATAACTCAAAAACTTCTTTAACTTGTATTCTTTTTATGTTTTTATTGGCATGCAATACAGTTTTTTAGTGAATGAAAAATCCAGTAATCCTTTCACTAATACCATCCTGATCAGTATCATAAGTATGTAAAACGGTGTGACTCGGCTATTGTTGTCACGCCCCGAGCTACCCCCGAGACGCGGACACAGGACCTAGGACCACAAGTGATCCCAAGCTAACCTTGCTGGCATGATCATGAGCATACTAAAGATAATAAACTGATGCGGAAGCTAAATCATAAATAAATCTGAAAAGATGGGGAATACCCATATACTATAACTGAGATATATCAAATTTGAGAGTTTAATACAAAAGAGATATCAAACTCAAAATACTAAGCTGAATCTAACTATGTCTGAATTAAGCCTCTAAACTGACTAGAAATGTTGGGACATGCCCCAACTAGATCTAGCAAAACTGAAACTAAAGACTAAAAGCAGTAAGGATAAACATGTCACTAATCCTCGAAGAATGAGGACTCACCACTGATGTTGCTGAACTGAAGATCGGGAATTGATCTAAGCGTGATCTGGATGCTGAGAACCTGAACCTACATCACGAAAAGATGTAGCGCACGTGTGCGTCAGTACTTGAGAGGTACTGAGCATGCCGGATAGAGTAAAGCTGAAATAACATATAATTGAACAAAGCAATAAAGCAATGAAATCATCTGAACATGATATAGATACTGAAATACTGAATACTGAGCTAACTGATGCAATGACCAAATTTATAACATGTTGAGACTGAATACTGATTGTTCTGAAATATGGTCAAAGCAAAAGAGTTTGACTAAACTGTGGGAGCTACTAATAACCGACATAAAACCACATGAGCTAAATGTGGAGTCCGATGTATACGCCCCATCAAGAGGACCCAATATACCCTGCCAGAGGTATAGAGGCATGCTGGCGTGATCCCTAAACTGATGTTGCCCACAGAGGGGACTTACATCTACGTGGCTCATAGTTCTGGGACTATATGGGTACGCTGAACCCTAGTCTAACTCGGTATTATGCTACTCCCAATGAATTAAGTGGTTAACTGGTTATGACTGAATTTCTGTAAATACTGGATAGCTCGAAACTGAACATGCAAACTAAGAATGCAACAATTAATCTAATAATGATGCATTCATGAACTGAGGCATGTAAAACTGAATACTGAAATATCTGACCTAGCATGTGTAATTCAAGAACTAAAGAAATACATAGCTAGGGTTCAGAAATTCATGCGATAAACTGAGGAATAACATGATAATCTAATTTGGAACATTTAAATAACTAATTCATGATGATCTGCTGTAATTCCAGAAACCCTAGGTATGTTCATAATCATGGAATCAAGAATCTGACTGAATTCTAGGGACCTAATGGGCGAAAGGAACCCACTAGTGAAATCCCACATACCTGGTGACGAATTCCATGGAGAAATTTTTCGATTTCGGGGATGGAACTGAAGAAACCTAACTGCGTTCTTGAACTAGGGTTCTTGACCTTTTTCTCCTCTCTTGCTTCTAATTTTCTAAGTTTGATTAATGATTTTAACTAAGGTAAGTTCTAGTTATGTTTATAGGCTTAAACTAATTAAAATCTCATGATTTAGGGTCTAAACGACGTATCTTAGTGTTTAAATGAAATAGGAAAAGACTAAAAGACCCCTGAATTAACTGTTGTCGGAGTGACTGACGGAATGGACCTACGGTCCGTCAATCAATCGACGGTCCGTCGATTGGGTCCATAGGTCGAGTCTGCCCGACAGGGCTTTACTAAAACGGGCATAACGTTTTACTCGGAGGTCAGAATTTTGCAAACTCGGTGGCGTTGGAAATATAATTCAATTATCTATCTAACCATAGGTAATGGTACACATAATTCATATTTTTCTAAGAGTTATGACCATCTGAAGTTGACCCATCAATATATTTCAGCTAACTAGCTGCTGACCCTTATCTACGGTCAGACCTATGGACCGTGGATCGAATGACGGTCCGTGCTGGTCAATCGTAGTTTGTGTCAGAGGCTGGGCGAGAGAAGTCTCGATCCACGGACACAGACCATAGACCGTGGTCTGATCTACGGACCGTGGGTCTGTCCGTGAGTCGGGACTTAGCCAAATTTTCTGATTGAGTTCTGGGGAAGTTTTCTGTCACGAACCACGGACCTGCAGAACAGACCGTGAGTCCATCTACGGTCCGTGAGTGCCACCTGTAACACCAGAAATATGAAATCTCTATTTTTGGATACGGGGTGTTATATTATCTCCCCCTTGGGACCATTCGTCCTCGAATGAAGACTAATCTACCTGAAATAGAGGGAGAGGGCTGCAATCCCTACCACTAAACACTGAGAACTGAATTTCTAACTGAACTGAGTTCCAAGAACATGCAAATACGCTGAAAATGCAAGTACAAACTGAAGGAACATGATTCTAAGAGTGAATTTTCGCATGAATGACTAAAAAACTGAAGAGGAACTATTATCTCAAGATGGAATGGAATCGGAAGGATTGAGGTGAGGATACTTGGACTTCATGGCTGCTTCTGCTTCCCAAGTAGCTCCCTCTACGGACTGACTCCTCCACAAAACCTTGACTGAAGCGACTTCTTTATTCCTCAACCTTCTAACCTGACGATCGAGAATCTCAACTGGTACATCCTCATTTGAAAGGCTATCTTTCACGACCACACTCTCTAATGGTACTATGGATGCTGGATCACCCACACACTTCTTCAAAAGAGAAATGTGAAGGACTGGATGTACTGCTGCTAAGCCTGCTGGCAACTCTAACTCATAAGCCACTTTACCAATCCTTTTCAAGATCCGGTAAGGGCCTACATATCTGGGACTGAGATTCCCTTTCTTGCCAAAGCTCATCACCCCTTTCATAGGTGACTTTCAGGAAAACCCAATCATCAACTTGGAACTCTAGTTCCCTTCTTCTCACATCTGCATAAGACTTCTGGCGACTCTGGGCAGTCTTAAGTCTATCTCTAATGAGTTGCACTTTTTCCATAGCATCAAGGACTGAATCTGGTCCTATCAAGGTTGCTTTACCTACTTCAAACCAACAAATTGGAGATCTACATCTACGCCCATACAATGCCTCATAAGGGGCCATCTGAATGCTGGAATGGTAACTATTGTTGTAGGCGAACTCAATCAGAGGAAGGTGATCATCCCAACTACCCTTGAAGTCGATCACACAAGCTCTCAACATGTCCTCTAAGGTCTGAATGGTACGCTCTGCCTGACCATCTGTCTGCGGATGAAATGTTGTCCTAAGATTAACCTAAGTACCAAGACCTTTCTAAAATGACTTCCAGAAATGAGATGTAAATTGAGGACCTCTATCTGAGATGATAGACAAAGGAACTCCATGAAACCTCACAATCTCATTAATGTAAAGTTTGGCGTAATCCTCCGCCGAATCTGTAGTCTTGACCGCCAAAAAGCGATAAGACTTAGTAACCCTATCAACAATCACCCAAATGGAGTCATGCTGTCTGCGAGTACGAGGTAAACCTGTGATGAAGTCCATGTTGATAACTTCCCACTTCCTAGTAGGAATGTTAATCTCTTGAGTCATACCTCCTGGTTTCTGATGTTCTACATTTACTTGCTGGCAATTGGGGCATTTAGCCACAAAGTCTGTTATATCTCTTTTCATACCATTCCACCAATAGACTTCCCGCAGATCGCGGTACATCTTAGTGGCGCCTGGATGAATAGAATATCTGGAATTATGGGCTTCTGCAAGAATATGATGTCTCAACTCACCCACATTAGGAACACACAATCTACCATGATACCAAAGTACACCATCTCCCCCTTAGGAGAAAACCTCCACTCTCTGATTGTGGACTGCACTCTTAAGTTCAAGCAAGATTGGATCACTATCTTGCTTTTCCTTAACCTCTACCACCAAAGAAGATTCTACCCCATTCTGAATCGTTACACCACCATCTGATATGCTCATAAGACGAACCCTAGGCGAGCAAGTCTGTGAACATCCTTTGCTAGCTCTCTTCTTTCTTCCTCAACATGTGCTACACTTCCCATGGATAATCTGCTAAGATCATCTGCTACTACATTCGCCTTACCTGGATGGTAATGCACACTCATGTCATAATCTTTGAGAAACTCAAGCTACCTTCTCTGGCGAAGATTCAACTCTTTCTGGGTGAATACATACTGAAGACTCTTATGGTCTGTGAACACATCTATATGAACACCATAAAAGTAGTGTCTCCAAATCTTGAGTGCAAACACCACTGCTGCAAGCTCGAGGTCATGAGTTGGATAATTCTTCTCATGCACCTTAAGTTGTCTGGTAGCATAAGCTATAACCTTACCTCGCTACATCAACACACAACCTAGGCCGACCCTGGATGTATCACAATAGATCACATAACCATCTGAACCCTCTGGTAGAGTCAAGACAATAGTTGTAGTCAACCTAGTTTTCAGTTCTACAAAGCTTTACTCACAATCATCTGACCATTGGAACTTAACCTTTTTCTGAGTCAACCTGGTCAATGGTGAGGTTATGGATGAAAATCATTCCACAAACCTTCTGTAATAACCTGCTAGACCTAAGAAACTTCTGATATATGTAGCAGAGGTAGGTCTGGGCCATTGTTTCACTGCTTCTATCTTCTGGGAATCTACTCGAATTCCTTCACTAGACACAATATGCCCAAGGAAGGCAAATGATTGTAACCAAAACTCGCACTTGTTAAATTTTGCAAATAACTAGTGATCTTTGAGAGTTTGCAGAACAACTCTCAAATGACTTGCATGTTCTTCCTCATTCCTAGAATAAATGAGGATATCATCAATAAAGACTATAAAAAACAAGTCCAAGTACTGCTTGAACACTCTGTTCATCAAATCCATGACAGCTGCAGGAGCATTGGTTAGTCCAAATGACATGACTACAAATTCATAATGACCATACCGAGTTCTGAAGGTTGTCTTAGGAATGTCACTATCTGTGACTCTAAGCTGATGATAACCTGATCTGAGGTCTATCTTTGAGAAATGACTAGCACCCTGAAGTTGGTCAAACAAGTCATCAATCCTGGGGATGGGATACTTATTCTTGATTGTGACCTTGTTCAACTGCCTATAGTCAATGCACATTCTGAGAGAACCATCTTTCTTCTTCACGAACAACACTGGTGCACCCCATGGCGAAATACTGGGTCTGATGAAGCCCTTATCTAGAAGGTCTTTCAACTGCTCTTTCAATTCCTTAAGCTCAGCTGGAGCCATTCTGTAAGGAGGGATAGAGATAGGCTGGGTATCTGGAAGGAGATCAATTCCAAAGTCTATTTCCCTTTCGGGAGGAACTCCAGGAAGATCTTCTGGGAACACTTCTGGAAACTCACTGACTACAGGAACTGACTCAAGAGTTGGGGATTCGGAACTAGAATCCTTAACCCGAACTAGATGATAGAGATAACCCTTAGAGATCATCTTTCTGGCCTTAAGGTAAGAAATGAATCGACCCATAGGCGCTAAGCTACTACCCTTCCATTCTAGGATTGGTTCGTCTGGAAACTGAAAACGAACAATCCTAGTTCTACAATCAACTGAGGCATAACATGAATGTAACCAATCCATGCCTAGAATGACATCGAAGTCTACCATTTCTAACTCTACAAGATCTGCTGAGGTGACTTTCTGAGAGACTGTGACAGGGCAATTTCTGTATACCCGTCTAGCTATAACTGGGTCACCGACTGGAGTAGAGACTGAGAAGGGTTCTGAAAGAGTTTCTGGACTAACACTGAATTGGACTGCTATGTAAGGAGTTACAAAAGACAAAGTAGCCCCTGGATCTAACAATGCATAAACATCAAGATCAAAGACTCGTAACGTACCAGTGACTACATCAGGAGAATCTTCCTGATCTTGACGAGCCTGAAGAGCATAAAGCCTGTTTTGGCGCTGTCCGCCACCAGTACCAGAAGAGTTACCCTGCTGAGTCGGGCGACCTGCTGGTGCTGCTGAAGTTGTAGACTGAGCTCTACCATTATTTCCTCCTTGACCTTGTCTTGAAGGACAATCCTTCAATCTATGACCAGACTGACCACACCCAAAGCATCCTTCCTTACCTGCAAGGCACTCGCCCGGATGGTTCTTACTACATTTCGGGCAAGTTGGGTAGGTTTTGGTGCCTGAAACACTACCTTGAGACTTAGAGCCTGACGCCCTACCTTTCTGATCATTACGGAACCTGGGGGATGGAACACTAGCTGATGAAGGGGCTGGAGTCAAAGACTTCTGCTGAAACTGCGAGCGATTTCCACCACCCGATTTCTGTTGGGAATACTCATAGTTACCTGTTCTTGCTTTCTTAGTCTCCTTAGCCTGTTCCCTAAGCTTATCACCCTCAACCTGCTGAGCATGAGTCATGAGCCTAGAGATGTTCATGTCTCCCAACAACATAGCATTCCTGCACTCTGTTTTCACTAAGTCTGACACTCCATAGAGAAACTTATTCATCTGAGCCCTGGAATCAGCAACCATGTGAGGAGCATACCTGGAGAGTTGGTTAAACTTGAGCCCATACTCTTGGACAGTCATGTTACCCTGCCTTAAGTTCATAAATTCCTGGGCCCTTGCTTCTCTCAACTCTATGGGGAAAAACCTGTCTAGAAAGGTTTCGCTGAAACATTCCCAAGTAATAGGAGCAGCATCTGTACCCCTGTTCTCCTTCCACTGAGTATACCAGATATGAGCTACATCCTTAAGTTGGTAAGATGCTAACTCAACCCGATCATTCCCAGTGACCTGCATCACCTCAAAGATCTTCTTGATCTCATCCAAGAAATTCTGGGGATCTTCACCAGTCTGCGATCCTAAGAACTCTAGAGGATTCATCCTAACAAAGTCACGGACCCTTGCTGCTGCTGATCCACCATTTGCATTCACAGGAGCTTGAACCCGCTGATTGTTCTGGTTAGCGACACTCTGAGCCAACATCTGAATGGCATTCCTGAATTCAGCATTTGAGACTTCTTGATCTGGAACTGGAGGAGCTGCGTTTGCGTTCCTGGCATTCGCATTCCTGACATAAGCTCTACGAGGAGGCATGATCACTGAAACGTAGAACGTCGAGTTAGAATGGAATTAGATCATACCTTACGCACGATAAGAGTAACAAGAAAATGAAGATTTTTCCTAAAGACACTTTGTAGCCTCCCTCTCATTAGATGTGGTGCGCACTACACACCCATGAAAAGGACTCTACCTAGTGCGGCTTTTCAGACATCCTAGGACACTTAAACCTAATGCTCTGATACCAAGTTTGTCACGCCCCGAGCTACCCCCAAGACGCGGACACGGGACCTAGGACCACAAGTGATCCCAAGCTAACCCTGCTGGCATGATCATGAGCATACTAAAGATAATAAACTGATGCGGAAGCTAATTCATAAATAAATCTGAAAAGATGGGGAATACCCATATACTATAACTGAATATATCAAATCTGAGAGTTTAATACAAAAGAAATATCAAACTCAAAATACTAAGCTGAATCTAACTATGTCTGAAATAAGCCTCTAAACTGACTAGAAATGTTGGGACATGCCCCAACTAGATCTAGCAAAACTGAAACTAAAGACTAAAAATACTGAAAAGAAACTCATGACTATTGTCCTCGGAGAATGAGGACTCACCACTGATTCTGCTGAACTGGAGATCGGGAACCGATCTAAGCGTGATCTGGATGCTGAGAACCTGAACCTACATCACGAGAAGATGTAGCGCACGTATGCGTCAGTACTTGAAAGGTACTGAGCATGCAGGATAGAGTAAAGCTGAAATAACATATAACTGAACAAAGCAATAAAGCAATGAAATAATCTGAACATGATATAGATACTGAAAATACTGAATACTGAGCTAACTGATGCAATGACCAAATTTATAACATGCTGAGACTGAATACTGACTGTACTGAAATATGGTCAATGCAATAGAGTCTGACTGAACTGTGGGAGCTACTAATAACCGACATAAAACCACATGAGCTAAATGTGGAGTCCGATGTATACGCCCCATCGAGAGGACCCAATATACCCTGCCAGAGGTATAGAGGCATGCTGGCGTGATCACTAAACTGATGTTGCCCACAGAGGGGACTTACACCTACGTGGCTCGTAGTTCTGGGACTATATGGGTACGCTGAAACCCTAGTCCAACTCGGTATTATGCTACTCCCAATGAATTAAGTGGTTAACTAGTTATGACTGAATTTCTGTAAATACTGGATAGCTCGAAACTGAACATGCAAACTGAGAATGCAACAATTAATCTGATAATGATGCATTCATAAACTGAGGCATGTAAAACTGAATACTGAAATATCTGACCTAGCATGTGTAATTCAAGAACTAAAGAAATACATAGCTAGGGTTCTGAAATTCATGCGATAAACTGAGCAATAACATGATAATCTGATTTGGAACATTTAAATAACTAATTCATGATGATCTGCTGTAATTCTAGAAACCCTAGGTCTGTTCATAATCATGGAATCAAGAATCTGACTGAATTCTAGGGACCTAATGGGCGAAAGGAACCCACTAGTGAAATTCCACATACCTTGTGACGAATTCCATGGAGAAATATTTCGATTTCGGGGCTGGAACTGAAGAAACCTCACTGCATTCTTGAACTAGGGTTCTTGACCTTTTTCTCCTCTCTTGCTTCTAATTTTCTAAGTTTGATTAATGATTTTGACTAAGGTAAGTTCTAGTTATGTTTCTAGGCTTAAACTGATTAAAACCTCATGTTTTAGGGTCTAAACGACGTATCCTAGGGTTTAAATGAAATAAGAAAAGACCAAAAGACCCCTGAATTAACTGCTGTCGGAGTGACTGACGGAATCGACCTACGGTCCAGCAATCAATCGATGGTCCGTCGATTGGGTCCGTAGGTCGAGTCTGCCCGACAGGGCTTCACTAAAACGAGCATAACTTTTTACTCGGAGATCGAAATTTATCAAACTCAGTGGCATTGGAAAGATAATTAAATTATCTATCTAACCATAGGTCATGGTACACATAATTCATTTTGTGATAAGAGTTATGACCATCTGAAGTTGACCCATCAATATTTTTCAACTAACTGGCTGCTGACCCTCATCTACAGTCAAACCTACGAACCGTGGATCGAATGACGGTCCATGCTGGTCGACCATAGTTTGTGTCAGAGGCTGGGTAAGGGAAGTCTCGATCCACGGACACAGACCACGCACAGTAGTCCGATCTACAGACCATGGGTCTGTCTGTGAGTCGGGACTTAGCCAAATTTTCTGATTGAGTTCTGGGGAAGTTTTCTGTCACTAACCACGGACCTGCAGGACGGACCGTGAGTCCATCTACGGTCCGTGAATGGTGTCCGTGAGTGCCACCTCTAACACCAGAAATTTGAAATCTCTATTTTCGGATACGGGGTGTTACACTATAGGTGTACTTTGATTATGAATAAATTTTTCGATTTTTATGCATTTTTTTTACCTTGGAACTTTTTATTGGCATAGGAATACGTTTAAAACCAGCAATGTTATTCTGGATGTTGTAAATCTTTTTCAAACTTTAGCCGCTAAAACGCTCCATTTAACCATAAGTAACCAGTAACAAGTCTACCAACACACTAAAGCAACAACAAATAATAGAATAAAAAAATACTCAAGCAAAAAGTTAAAACATTGTTGAATCCATATCTGTAGAAGTATTAGATTCAATTAAAACATCAATATGCATCAACCAATATTAGCAATTTTTTTAACAATCATAAGAATAACAGTTAGCAAATAGAGGAACCAATTCATTAAGCAGTAGAGGAAACGACAGAAGAAACAATTCAACAAATAACCCATGAACTTAAGAGCTACCAGATATCACAAATGACTTAGCAAACACATAAAATTTATACTTTTATAAATCCCAAAACGCCATAGTTGGACAAAAAAAACCACAAATTAGTTCTAGTGAAGCAAAATTTTTGCTGATGAAGACAATAAAGTGCAGGAGAGAATGATAGGAATACGACTGACAACAAAGATTGAACAAAGTCGAGCAACATCGACCCAAAATCAATTGTAAATGGATGGAATTCATCGATGGGTCTAGCCATTTGGATAAAAGATAAAGTTACCTAGGTAAACGATGACCGGAGACTGAATTTCAGATGGAGCGGCGTGACTAATTTGATAGCAACCATAGTCATCATCAAAATGAGTTCATGAGCTGAAGAAAATACTAGGGTTTTCTTTTATTTTTTCTTATAATAATAGGAGTGAATAGCTTGTCCAATAAATAGGAGAGAAAGACAAATTAATAAATTATTTATTTTAATTACTGATTTTTAGTGGCAAATTATTTTTGTTGTCGATAAATGGATACCTTTTATTGGCTAATATTTATTTGCCACTAATATTTCACCTTAATGAAATCATTAGCGGCAATTGTCTTTATGCCGTTAAATGATTGTCGGTAAAACCTTTTTTTCTAGTAGTGAGTAGAGATACCCATATTGGAGATGAGGATGATGATCCTCTGTCCTTGCCAATTTGTGCAAGAGATATTTCTGGTAAGTCGTATGATCTAGCGACATGGATGAATGGAATATATAGAATCGTTTACAACAAAGATTTCTGTAAAAGCAGGGATGATTGTTTATCATGAGTTTAGAAAATTTCTTATTGATGAAAATTTTTATCATGACTTTAAGGGTACTTGTTTTGAATACTTGAGGCATATTTTAAAATATTTCAAGTTCAATGGACAGATGATCCATTATATATTGTTGTGACGTGTGAAAAATGCCAAAAAAATTGCATAAAATTTGATTCTGTGTGAATGATAATTCTTCTTGCTTTGGCTTAAGGGAATTTACATTGATTATGGGGTGAATTGCTTAGCATACCCTCGTGATGCGAAAATGAAAAAATTCCTTGAAAAAGGTCAAAATTTTCATTACAAGGTGATCAAGAATAAGAATATCACTGCTACAAAGTTGATGAGTTTAATCAAGGGTACCAAATTGAATAAGGAATAGAAGTTGAAGTGCTCCTTCGTTCATTTTATATATGGAATGAACATGGGCTTTTAAGCCGGGCTAATTTGAACTTTAAGATAACGAAATTGTTTCATAATTTGGAGTTCAACTAATTGGATTAGCCCATTACATTTGAGTTAGATGACTAATCCAATTATTTTCACCACATTATTTTTACTATTTTCTTAAGTTTAATACATTAAAATTAATTTGTGGATTTAAATCTAATAAAATTTCAACAATTATAGAATCATGAAAAAAGGTTCTAGAAACTTCAGGCTAGAATTTTGGATTTATATGTTTAAAATTTTAGAAAATGAGATCTTAACAAATTATTTTTAAAAGTGTATTTTAAAATATAAATACAACATTTGAGTAAAAACTATTGATTTTTATCAAAATGGTAATAAACAATGTTGTTATTGATGTTCTTCTTCATCATGAAAACTTTGATTGAGTGTTTCACTATCCATTTTTATGAGTTAGCTAGAAACCCAGAAATCACAGAGGAAATGAAAGTCCCTCATTATTTATTTAATACTCTTTTTATAAAAAAAAAAAATCAAATATAATGAAGGACTTATATTTCCTCTGCGATTTTTGAGTTTCTAACTCACAAAACTGGATAACGAATCATTCAATCAATTTTTTCATGATAAAGAGGTACATGAACGATCATATTATTATAACCATTTCGACAGAAATCATTAGTTTTGACTCAAACGTTATATTTATATTTAAATATACTTATAAAAATAAAATTTTAGCCCGAAGTTTCTACAACTTTGTTTTATGATTCTATAAGTGTTAAAATTTTGTTGGATTTAAATTCACAAATTAATTTGAACTATATCAAATTTGAGAAAATAGTAGAGATAATGTGGCTAATATAATTGGATTACTCATCTAACTCAATATGCAATGGGCTAATCCAATTAGTTGGTCTCCAACTGATGAACTCATTTCAATAGCTCAAAGTCCAAATAAATTTTAGTCCATTTTAAAAGCCTAGGTTCATTTCACATAGTGGTAGTCCAAGTCAGAAAAATGACTCACTAAAGTTAATGACATGTTTCAAGTAAAGTGACAATCCAAGTCAAATAAATGAGTCATTAAAAACATGACACATCAATGTTACGTGGCAATTGAAGTCAACTGAATGAGCCACTAGAATCAAGTCACGTGCTAAAGTAATGTGACAATTCAAGTCAAATTAAATGTGTCACTACAATTACAGTGGCGGAACCAAAACTTCGACTAAGGGGTGTCAAAATATAAAGAAGTAAAATCGCGTAGAAGTTAAGGAGTGTCAATGTGTAATATATATACATAAAACTATTTTTATTCTAACTACACAATATAATTTTCCGACGAAGGTGTCGATCACTACATGTGGCTCCGCCACTATACAATCATGCCACGTATCAAAGTTATGCATGTTACAATTCAAGTCAAATAAAATGTGCCACTACAATCATACCACGTGTCAAAGTTATGCATATGACAATTCAAGTCAAATCAAATGAGCCACTACAATCATGCCAAGTGGGTGTATGACATGTTCTGACCAATCAAATTAGAACTGATCACCAAATGAATGTGATTGATCAGTTCAAACTGGCCAATCAAATCACACAGGTACACCACTCCTTTACAACTATAAACAGGAGTCCTCATAATACTTAGAAGGAGGAGTTTCACGAACAAAAAGCAAGAGGAAAGCTCGTAAATTTTTATCATTTGATTTTTACTCTTAAATTTTGAATGGTTTCTTATTTTGGACTATAGAAAAAGTCTCAACAATTAATTTGTATTAGACTAGAAGGAGTAGTCCATTTTTTAATGATATTTGAGTTTAGAGACATTTTTTAAATAATGATAGTTTAGTAATGATGAGAGTCCTTCAAATGATAAGAGACTATGAACAAAGTTTAAAAAAAGAATTAGGCATCGGAAAAAGAAAGAAAGTTATCTCATATTGTTCCTCTTGTCTTATATTCTTCTTGTCTTCATTTTTATATTATTCTTTTGTTCTTAAGCTTTACAACACGTTATCAGCACGAATGTTCTACCATTTCAGGATTGAAGCAAAGTAAACAAAAGAAGGTAAAATAATTGTGTTTATTTTTCTCTCAGGAACAAGGTAAATTATTGTGGAATCTATTTTATAGTTTACTTGTGAACAAGGTGAATTATTAATATTATTGTTACCGTGCCTTCTTTTTTCCACCTATGACTACATATAATTTCTTTTGTATGGGATACTTATTTTTTATTTATGATTATGCTCACTGTTTTGGTTATTACATAAGATTTTAATTTACTTTGTTTTGTGTGTGAAATATTTTGGGTTCACATGAAAATTGAGAAAGGGGTGGTGGTAGTGAGCCATTTTATTTTAGTGTAATTGGAATTATTATTTTTTTAGTGTGCAATTGATACTTTGATTTATAACGGTAATTCACTACCTTAATAATTATGCACCAAATATTATATAATATAATGTTATATGTAACTCTCTGTTTTGACAAGTTTAAGATATTAGTACATAATTTGTTGAGAATATTTTTATTGTGTTTCTTTTGTTCTATATTTATTTGTGCATGTTAACCACAAAGTCACAATATTTTTCTAAGGCTCAATGGTGAGTCCTATTATATTTGGCTTATTATGTCATTGATTGAGGATAAGACGAAGGATTCAAGTCCTATCGCACCAAGAGGATAATACATCGGGTGAGAGTCCTGGTGCATCATAATAATAAAATGTTGGGTTAGGTCCCAACAAATAATGACCTAAAATGCCTTATTAGGGGTAAGACGTTGTGTTCAAGTCCCAACGTTATATAATGACGATGTAACAATGATTGAGCAAATTGATACTTGATAAAAGTCATGAAATTTGTCCAATTGATTTGCTCCATTCTTTTATGTGATCGAATGTGGTAGCAAGACATAATGTGTCTGAAAATGACAAGTGGTTAAATGCATGAATATGAGTGTGGTAAAATGTTATTGGTCAATTGTGGTAATTAAAAGGAAGAACATTATGGGTTCTTAAGATGGTCCTTCAAATGTGAAGGTAAGTTTTGGCCATCAAAGTGGTATGAAAAGTTATTGGGCACATTGTCCTTGGTGCAACTCTATTTGAAAAGTTTTGTAAATCCTCCATCAAAATAAAGGAATACGAAGTGGTAGTACAATTGGTACATTTGACCTCTTAAAGTGAAGTTGAGGTGAGTCACATTAATTTGATAATACCAAAGCATGACAATGGGTTTCTAATAAAAACTTATGGAGAATGTACAAATGGTTATAGTCCATTTCTTGAAGAAAAAGTGACTTGTGTTCGTATGGATAAGAACATGTTCATGTATTGTTAGATGAATTGTTAGATGAATGTAACATCTCACCTCTACGGGAGATTTGAGAGATTGAAAGGAAATATTTTGACATAAATGGTCATTTTGGTCATATACTTTGAGTACTACACAAATATTGTGGTGTGTTTTATTATGAACTATTGGAGAACAAAAGAAAGAAATAAATCTTTTCTACAAAGGTTGTGGCCATGCTCAAAATAAATGTTGTTGTGTGGCAACACAAATTTGTCATTGGTTGTCAAGAAATAAGACTTGCATGTAATAATTTTAACCATGACAATAATAATAATTTTCTCCTTGAAGGAGATGGTCACCATAAAAATGGTGTTGTAAAATTTATGGTAGTACACCAAAATTAATTAAGAGTTTCGAAAGAGCTGATTTGTTACTACCCGGAATGAAATTGTTCATAATATTGGGATTGTAGTAAGTCTCAAAATAAACTTTTTAAGTTTCGGAGAAATTGAAAATGATATTGAGATCGTAAATTATTGAAAGATTAAATATCTTCAAATTACTACAATTAAAGCGGGTTATGAATATTTACATAAAAGGTTACCCGCCTTTCTCTTGTTTGTTGAATAAAAATATGAGCATGATGAAGGAATAACATGCAAAATTAAACAAAAAGTTTACTAGAATAAATATCAGTTGGCATAACTGGTTGGCCGTTCCGATTCAGAGTGATGCAAAAGAAGTGGCTATATGTTTGAAGAAATAAAATATTCTTCAAGATTCTCTTTTGTTGCTTGTTCTCATGACAAAATGATAACTGTATCAACTAAGGTTGGGACTGTATCCCCTGAAATTATTTGGAACATATAGAAAGGTGAATATGGGCCCGTTCACCTGCCATGTTGACCATTCACTATTATGATTTAATAGATGCATCTATGTTATGGTCACATGTGCATTTGTGTCAACTTATAAATTGGTTTTTGTAAGATTATTTGCTCGAATTGTTAAATTAAGAGCACAGTTTCAAACTATAAAATTATGTTGATAATGTTGGTTGGTTTAGCAAAAATTGTATGCCTCCAATTATAGCTAGACCAATGATTATGAGAACAAATCTCTCAAATAAAATTTGGTATGAGATGAGTTTATTTAATATGTATGCATCAAGCCAACAAGGTTCTCCCATCACAATTGGTTCAAGGTCAGGAACCAAATAATTTCCATCTAAAAATTTGATGTGTGCACATATGATTTTATTGCACCACCATGCACAAAGATGGATCCCCAAATGAGGTTGGGGTGCATGTTAGATTTCTTAACATTAGGGGGAGATATGTTTAGCAGCTGAAAATTATGTGTGGGGTGAATTATCTTGATCCTCGTTAAAAAAAATGTGAACTTGAAGTTCAAGAGATAATTCATTTGCAAAATGTTGCAAATAATTTGTCAGATGTATATTCTGACCCAATATTTTAATTAAGCTGCAAATGTTCCAATTAATAGTCCTTGAAGGACAGAGTCTATTGTGATAGACCAATCGATTCCAAACGTAAAACTCCTTGAAGAAGGAGAGGAGCAAATTATCAAAATGGTCATGATAATGAGGTAAGTGCTTTAAAAGAGCACTATGACATAACACTTCAAAAAAACCTTGGCAAAGGTTCAGGTACCTGAAAATGATGAAAACTGAAGAGATCTCAAGAAGTTATGTCGTATTGGAATCGAGTTAAATGACCGTCGACGGTATCTTTGATATGAAGTAGCACTCAATTCTATAAGTGGTTACGAGGATCTTAAATTCAAATCTGTCATATAATGTGGATAGATAAATAATTTGCCAAATAAAATGCACTATTCAAGTATATTTTGTTTCACTTAGAAAAGTGATGTTTTTGAGCTTATAGTTCATAGATCAAAATATATGTCAATGGGGTACAGATGAATCATTGTGCGAAAGTATAACCGTAAGATATAAAGTATTGTTTGTGCCTCGGGGCATAAAGGATTTTTGCAAAAGTTTTGACATTATTAAATGGAGATATGTTCTCCAGTGGTGGATGCAATGAGACTTATTTCAGTCTGGCAATAGATGAAATACTTGAATATGTATAATGACTGATTATCATGTCTAACTAGACGATGAAGGGTATATGAAAATTCTTAAAGGATTTAAAAGGTCTTAAAACAATTCCATTGAGTACCCAATGGTTCTGAGATTGCTTAACACAGAGAAAGATTCTTTTCAACCTCATGAAATGATTTAAAATGTCATGTATTAGTGCAATTGGTGCACTTACAGATTGTTGGTTATGCAAATGCTAGAAAATTATTTGATATATATATAAAGTTATGTTTAGGGGATTGTCATATTGTCATTCAAGTTATGCCAAGAAACTAATAAAGCAAGTGACTCAACACATAAAAGATGAGTGATTTTCTTTGAGAACAAAAGATGAGCAACGTATAAAATTGAAATGATCAATCTATGAGTTAGAAATGATTTGATTATGTAGATGCAGAATATTTATTTGATCTGCATAAAGCTCGATCGCAAATCAGCTATTTGTGTACATATGGAGGCACAACAATATCTTGGCATTCAAAGAACCAAACATTGGTAACCACTTCTTCAAATCATACAGAAATAATATTGATCTATGAAGTAAGTCGGGAGTGTGTATGGTTGGAATCATGATCTATCATGTTCAGAAAATATGTAATTTTCCTTTGGCAAAGGATATTCTAACCACCATATATGGAAATAATATATAGCTCAATTGAAGGAGGATACAATCAAAGGAGGTCGGACAAAGCATATTTCACCAAAAGTATTTTTCACACATGATCTTCAACAAAATGGTGAGATAAACGTTCAAAGACTCATTCAAGTGATAATCTTGTAAACTTATTCACTAAGGATTGCCAACATCAATATTTGAGAAGTTGTGATATAAGATTGGAATGCATCGTCTCCGAGATATCAAGTAAAGTGTTTATCGGGGGGGAAAATATTCGTTGTACTCTTTTCCTTAACCATGATTTTATCCCAATTGAGTTTTCCTGGTAAGGTTTTTAACGAGGCGACATACAAAGCGTATTAAAAGATATGTGCAATCTTTTTTCTTCACTAGGATTTTTATCCCACGGGGTTTTTTCCTAGTAAGGTTTTAACGAGGCATATTATCTATGGACATCCAAGGGGGAGTGTTATAAAATAATATATTGTGGATGTCCACTACATCAGGAAGTTACTCCATTACTTTCTTCCATTATGAAGATAACCAAAACCTCCATAACCTCCACCTTTATCACCATTATTCTTGAAACCTTTCACTTCCATAACCTCCCCCGTTATATTCATGTTTATGACTAACCTTTTGTATGTCTCTATGTTACACTATAAATAGAGGCATAAGGGTTCATATTGTATTCACTTGAAGATTTGGTGAACACTTGAATGAAAGAAAGTTATCTCATATTGTTCCTCTTGTCTTATATTCTCTTGTCTTCATCTTTATATTATTCTTTTGTTTTTAAGTTTTACAACAATATCATGATTATTGTGGACAACGATAATTTTAGAGGCTCCTCAAGAGAGGGTTCTTAGAAAGTGAAGCTTAGTCAGTTCTTTTATGAGATAAAGATAATTATTGATTAAACGTTTTTTTTAAAACGATTTCCCTATAATATGTGGACCTTTTAGATTAACGTCTAAACATTCTTTTGAATGTACTAAAGTTCTCAAGACAAAATGTTAGGAGATCTAACATTTCACAAGTTATTAAATTGTTATATGAAAGTCTAATATTTCACCGATATAGTTGAATACTATAAGAGCAAATATTAGACCCAAGTTTATTATATTTAAGTTGGGTATTTTCTCGAAAGCTATATTATCAAAACTTATTAAAAGGAATAAAATCTAAACGATGACCTAGAGAAACGACATTTGGGTAAATCAGCTATTTGTTTGATTAAGTTTCAATTTTTTATTCATTGATTGAGGAGTCACGATGTTATTATCTCTCTATTATCATTGCCTAGACTCTTTTCCTCCTTCGTTTTCATTTATTTAATTTTAATATATCATCCAACAACTTGTAGTTTGAACTTCGATGAGATAGAATTTTAGTCAATTTATTTTTTATTTTTTTTCAATCTGATCTGCTTGTATTGATAAAGTACTAATCATTTTTCCTTTTAATATGTATTTGTAATCATTTAAAATTTATTAAATATAAATTTATAAAATGATTCGGATTATATTAAATTCATCAATATATTAGTCCAAATAAATATTATGGATTGATATAATTGAGTTAATTATTTAAATTCAAAAGAGGAATTTAATTAAAGCCCGCTCCATAAAGTCCATATGCCATGTCCCTTAAATCTGATTGGCCGAAGGAAATCCTATTCCAATCACAACTCCCCTATTTTAAAACTATAAATAGGGGTCTTCATAATTCAAAAAGAAGACAGAAAATTCTAAACAAGGAGCTAGAGAAAATCCGTGGTACAAACGCCATAAAATTCTCTATAAAGCTACAAGTTTAAGAATTCAAGCATTTAAGTTCAAGAACGAGCAAGATCAAGACTATCAGGTTCAAGAACAAGCTCGAAGCCCTTGAATTCAAGCAAAAGTCAAGATCAAGATAAAGTTCAAAGTTCAAATTCATCAAAGATTCAAGATCAAGCTTTAAAGCCCTTGAATCATATTTGAAAAGGCGAATTCAAAGGAATCATAGAGATTGTAACGCTCGCACTTTCAAGTAATAAATACTATTGTTGCTATAATTTTCCGTTCTTGATTATTGTTTTTTCGACGCGAATTTTATTGTCTACAAATTCTGGCACGCCCAGTGGGACAATCTCTACCTCTCATCTCAACTTTTCAAGCATCAAACAACATCGAGATGACTTTCATGAAGAACAACTCTCGATCCACTGCCTCTAAGGCCACTAGCTCCAAGTTCTCTACTGAAGTTGAAGGCATTCTTGATGTTACCTTCGGAAGTTTCGGAGTTGTTACGAGAAACAAAGCTGCTACGCTAGGACAACAAACACTACAAGTGTCGTCCGCATCAACTCTTGTTTTTGGGTTTTTAACTCCAAAAAGAGAGAGTTCCTCCACAAATGCTTTGGAAGGAGGAAACAGTATTGCTGAAAATATCAAGAAGACATTGGCTCTACTTGAGCAATCTGGTTCCAAGAATTCTACCACAAGGGAGAACTATGATTCAACTAACGAATCACCTCCACGTGCATCGCGTAATGTGAGTCTGCTGAAGATCAACTTACGCGACAATCCATGCTACTCTCCTACATCTCCAATGATCATGCAAACAATGGTGGCTGCTGCTTCTTCCTCTGAGGAACAACTCGCAAATCTGACGATGTTAGTTGAAGGATTGACAAAACATGTACAACACCAAGAGTCTAGAATCGATAAGTTGATGGATCGAATGGAAGGACTTTTAGATGGAGAAGCGAGTCATGCACCCGGAAAATGTGTTGAAGTTCAAGAGATCGGAGATCCTGCAAAGAAAGCACCGATTGTTAATGAGATGCCAATTTCTTCTGAAGGGATGATCCCACTCGATCGCTTGAAGGAGTTCATTGAAGGCACTATCAAAGATAAGTATGAAGTCTCCACCAAGTCTTCTCATATGTATGCCAAGCCATACACTGCAAGAATTGATAACTTAAAAATGTCTGCTGGTTATCAACCTCCCAAATTTCAACAATTTGAGGGTAGAGGAAATCCGAAGCAACATGTTGCACACTTTGTGGAGACATGTAATAATGCTGGAACATATGGAGACTATCTTGTCAAGCAGTTTGTTCGGTCTCTAAAAGGAAATGCCTTTGATTGGTACACAGATCTTGAGCCCAATTCTATTGATAGTTGGGAGCAACTAGAGCACGAGTTTCTCAATCGATTTTATAGCACGAGGCGTACTGTGAGCATGGTAGAACTCACAAATACTCGCCAAAGGAAGGATGAACCGGTTATAGATTTCATAAATTGATGGAGGAACGCGAGCCTAAATTGCAAGGATAGGCTTAGTGAAGCTTCTGCAATTGAAATGTGTATTCAAGGAATGCACTGGGAGCTTCTTTACATCTTACAAGGAATAAGACCAAAATCCTTCGAAGATCTAGCTACTCACGCTCATGATATGAGTTAAGCATGTCCTCTACTAGAAAATATATGACTTATATCCGAGACCCTCGCAAAGGAAGCGACAAGTAGGAACCTAAGAGATGGAGTAAATTTGTGCCTAGAAAAGACAATAAAGAATCCATGAATGTTAATGTGTCGCCTGCGAAGATCACTACGAATGAGGGCATGAAGCAAAATGTGAGAACGGCTTTCCAAGCACGTTTAAATCAAAAGTCGACACTAAGGGAGATGCAAGAAAAAAAATATCCCTTCTTGGATTCTGACGTTTCTGAGATTTTTGATGAGTTGCTCGAGTTAAAACTCATTGACTTGCCAGAGATGAAGTGACCTGATGAGGCGGGAAAAGATGATGACCTAAATTATTGCAAGTATCATAGACTTGTGAGTCATCCTCTTGAAAAATGTTTTGTCTTCAAGGATAGAGTGATGCAATTGGTTAACGAAAAGAAAATTGTCCTTGATGATGAGAATGTTAGTTCTAACCAAATCTCTATCACATTTGGCTCGCTCGATCCGATCCAAATATATATCTCTGAAAAACATGAAGAAGAGTTATTGGAGCAAGATAAATCTTAAGATAATATAGATAGTGATGAAGGCTGGATTCTTGTGACTGGGCGAAGACGCAACAAGTCAAGCTTACGGAAAGAATCGTCCGAGCAATCAATTAGAGGGAATATGGTGAAGAAATTGGAGAAGCAGAAATCAATCCAACGCCCAAAGAGGGCAAAGGTAGAAGTGCATCACTACCAAAAACCCCGACGTCCTGTGGCTCTAGAGGAATTCTTACCAAGTTCGTTCGACATAAAGTCTACTCAAGACAATGTCAAGGCATCCTGTTTCAATGCTGATAAAGCAGAAACAACGAAGGTGCCTTCTACTAACAAAGAGGGAACAACGAGTGAATCCTCACCAAAAGTGTCTCCTAGTGATGATGAAAAGGAAACAAGGGAAATCTCGTCAATGATGACTCCCTCACCTTCTGAAAAACCTATTGAACCTTCTTCCCATGAAGTACATGCATGTGATACAAAAATCACATATACAGATAATGATCTTCTGTTTAGTGAAACACTACACAATCGTCCTTTGTATATGGTGGGTCACGTGCTAGAGAAGAAGATAAATAGAATCTTAATAGATGAAGGATCTGGAGTCAACATTTTGCCTATCCACACATTGAAGGAACTTGGCATCACGACTGGAGAACTTAGTGAAAGTCGTCTGTTGATACAAGGATTTAATCAAGGGGGGCAGAGGTCCATAGGCTCTATTAAATTAGAGATCCACATGGAAGATTTGCGATCAAGCGCATGGATGCATGTGATTGACGCAAAGACGTCATACAATATATTACTTGGCAATAAACTTGCCTCCGAAGCTGCAAGGAAAGTCAATTGCTCAAAATCAAGTGTGAGATATGACACTCCCCACAATTCGCACAAGAGAAGGTTTTGATCCCAATGCTTACAAGTTATTTGTGAAGGTTGGGTATAACCCTAACGAGACATCAATGTTAGGGAAACTTCCATCAGAAGATACAACTAGGCAAGCACGTGAAGGCCTAGGCTATAGCTAACCGCCGCCAATTCGCATTTCCATAAGAAGGGCAAGCAATAACCATATAACTTTTGAAGATGATGTTGCTACTCCCAACAAAAAACCTTCCATCTTTGATCGACTTGGAGAATCGCCTGCAAGAACCTCTGTGTTTGAGAGATTAGGTCCATTGAAGAAAAACAAGAATATGAGAAGTTATTTAAAAGTTACAACGCCTGCTTCACATTTGATTCGAAAGGATTTCAAAAGTTTGATTCCTTCTAGAATGAGGCGGCGGGTGGAACTTGTGGTTTCGTGTAAAGAAAAACTCAAGGCAAAGGCTCACACTGTGGTTTACACCAAGGAGCGCGAGGAAGATGAAGAAAGTGTAGGCTCCTCAAATCATGTTACAATCCAAAATGAGTACGATTCTTTGCCTCAAATGAAGATTGATGAAGAGTTAGAAGATGTTGTCTGGTGTTGTCATATATCTGTCAATGATAATGATCCGTTAGAAGAGGAAGATGCTAGAGATGCTCCACTGGAACTTGAAGAAGGAGTAAAGACCACAATAGATCCTTTGAAAGAAGTTAACCTTGGCACTGATGAGGACCCAATACCGACTTACTTGAGTGCCTTTCTAGAAGTTGATGAAGAAGCCGCTTATATGAATATACTCAAAGAATACAGGGATGTCTTCGCTTGGAGTTATAAAGAAATGCCCGGATTGAATCCTAAAGTAGTGGTCCATCAGTTGGCAGTCAAGAATGGTTCTAGTCCTGTTAAGCAAGCTCAAAGACGCTTTAGGCCAGACTTGGTNGTGCCTTTCTAGAAGTTGATGAAGAAGCCGCTTATATGAATATACTCAAAGAATACAGGGATGTCTTTTCTTGGAGTTATAAAGAAATGCCTGGATTGAATCCTAAAGTAGTGGTCCATCAGTTGGCAGTCAAAAATGGTTCTCGTCCTGTTAAGCAAGCTCAAAGACGCTTTAGGCCAGACTTGGTTCCATTGATAGAAAATGAAGTTAACAAACTCATTGAGGCAGGCTTTATTCGTGAGGTCAAATATCCTACATGGATTTCAAGTATTGTTCCTGTGAGGAAGAAGAATGGTCAAATTCGAGTATGTGTTGACTTTAGAGATCTTAATAATGCATGCCCTAAAGATGAGTTTCGTCTTCCCATTCCGGAGCTGATGATTGATGCCATCACTGGTTATGAGGCAATGTCGTTCATGGACGGTTCTTCTGGCTATAATCAAATCCGCATGGCTCCAAAGGATGAAGAACTCACCGCATTTCGCACACCTAAGGGTATTTATTGCTACAAAGTGATGCCATTTGGTTTAAAGAATGCCGGTGCCACATATCAAAGGGCTATGCAAAATATATTTGATGACTTGCTCCATAAAAATGTTGAATGTTATGTTGATGACTTGGTGGTGAAGTCGAGAAGGAAGGGTGATCATTTGAAAGACTTAAGAATGGTGTTTGAGTTGCTCCGAAGATATCAACTAAGGATGAATCCATTGAAATGTGCCTTCGGAGTTACTTCTGGCAAGTTCCTTGGCTTTATTGTGAGACATCGAGGAATTAAAATTGATCAAGCCAAAGTTGATGCAATATCGAAGATGCCTGAGCCTCGAAATATTCATGAGTTAAAAAGTCTGCAAGGAAAGTTAGCCTACTTGAGGAGATTCATCCCAAATCTAGCGGGAAGATGCCTACCATTCGGTCATCTCATGAAGAAAGGTGCTTCTTTTAATTGGGATCAAACATGTAGCGATGCCTTTAAAAGTATCAAATCGTATCTAGCAAAACCTCCAGTTTTGGCAGCCTCTATACCTGGAAAGCCATTGATACTCTACATTGCGGCACAAGAAAGGTCTGTAGGAGCCCTACTAGCTCAAGAGAATAGTGAAGGCAAGGAAAACGCTCTTTATTACTTAAGTAGAACGATGACACCGAATGAGCTGAACTATTCGCCAATTGAAAAGTTTTGCTTGGCACTTGTTTTCTCAATTCAAAAGATGAAGCATTATTTCCAAGCGCATGTTGTCCGCCCCATTTCTAAAGTAAATCCCATCAAGTTTGTTATGTCAAAACCTGTCCTTAGTGACCGACTAGCAAGATGGTACCTCCAATTCCAACAGTTTGAGCTTGTGTACATCCCTCAGAAAGCTATGAAAGTACAAGCATTAGCGGATTTCTTGGCAGACCATTCGATACCCGATGATTGGGATTTAACTGATGATCTTCCCGATGAAGATGCGATGTATATTGAAATTCAACCTCCTTGGAAAATGTACTTTAATGGGGCTGCACATCGTGGCGGAGCTGGCGCTGGCGTAGTGTTCATCACTTCGCAAGAAGAGATTCTACCATTCTCCTTTACTTTGAAGCAATGTTGCTCTAATAATGTCGCTGAATACCAAGCATTGATACTTGGACTTGAGATGGCCGTCGACATGAAACAATTACACTTACAAGTCTTTGGTGACTCTCAGTTGGTGATCAACCAACTCTTGGGGAGTTATGAGGTGAAGAAGCCTGAATTGCGTCCTTATCATGGCTATGCCCAAAAGTTGATAGGATGGCTTGGAGATGTAACCCTTCAACATGTGCGTAGAACGGAAAATAAGAAAGCTGATGCATTGGCTGCCCTGGCTTCAACTCTAACCCTTCCTGATCAAACACAAGTTACTATTTGTCAAAGATGGATAGTACCACCGCCAAATGAGGAAGAATATATAGAAAATGAGCTTGAG
>NC_064285.1:56308697-56411474 GCF_019186545.1 Solanum stenotomum | reverse complement strand
TTTTTTGTTTTAATTGCTCTTGCTAAATTCATGAATTATAATAGGAGACTTGTTTGTCTATGTGGGACTCCTCCAATTCTAAAAATTTCATGGACAAATGACAATCCCGGACGTAGATTTCTCGGTTGTAGACACTATGGGGTATGTATTGTTTCATATTTTTTTGCTTTTTATTTGCCAAGTTCGTATTATGTAATTTTTTAACTTTGATTTTATAAAATGCAGTCCTCATTTCGAAATCCTTGTAAGTTTTTCGATTGGTATGATCCAGAATTTCCTAGTCAGGCGAATACTGTGATTTTGGGTTTGTTGAAGAAGACCAACAAATAAGAAAAATAGTTGAAATGTAGAAGGATGTTGAAACTGATTTTGGGCATTAGTTTGATATGAAATGTGATATTGTTCTTTTATTTAGTGTGTCGTTGAAATTTTTTTTGTGAATGCAATTGTTGTTAACGCAAGGTCTTTTGGTTCTAGGGTTCTCATTTTGTGGATTAGTTTGGTTTGGTGTTTTAGTGATGTATGCTTTTGCTGATTAAAGCTATATATATATATATATATATCTTTGTATCTTTGTGTATGTTCAATTGACTTGTCTTTTTTTCATAAAACTACAGTTACATGTAATTGGTAATATGATAACAAAATACGAAATAATAACATAAAGGCATAACATAACTAGTGCTTTCTTGATCATCAAACACAAACATCATAGTGTTTCATTGTTTCAACCAACAACCACAATAACTTAAGTTAACTACCAAAACAAAAAACAGTCACTACTTTAAGTTTGGTTGAACAACCACACAAGCACCAAAACACAAAACAGATACTACTTTAAGTTTGGTTGAACAACCACACAAGCACAAAATACAACCACACAACTAAGAAGTTTTCTTTGAGGTTGATTTTCCCTTGGCTTGTGCCCTTGTTTGAATTCCATCAGGTTTAGATCTGGTTTGAATATGACGCATAACATTTTGGACTTGAAGTTCTCTTTGAGTCATGACATGTTTGCCTTTCCACTTCAGTCCCTTGGTAGGTTTAAAACCAATATCACCTGTCACATGCGCAGAACTCACCACACCAGTATTAACCTTCCTACTGCTAGACAATCCTTGCTGCAATATTAACAACATAGTTATTTTGGGTCTCACATTTAAAAATATAATTTTGACAGTTTTATAAGAAACTTACATTAATACATGTATATCCAGTATCAACAACAAATACACCTTGTCCAACCACTTTAGGCCTCTTCTTTTAACCACTTCCTGCACCTCTTCTTGTACTAGTCTTATTGCTGCTTTCTCTTTCATATTGACCTCTACCCCTCTTTTTCCCAGTGGTGGACTAATGTGAGTAGAAAAAGAATACAACAATAGACTAAATTAATAAGTAACCTAATCTAATTTATAAAAGCAAATTAATGTGAATGTACCTCTTGAGTGGGGGTTGGTGTAGACTTAGGTTTAGGATATTTTGGACAATTTCTGTTGTTATGATTTGCTCCTTTGCAAATTGAACATGTCATTTGTTTTATTAAAAAATATAATTTAGACTGGTTTAAGAGTCGCCACTTAATTTTTAAAGTAAAATTAAGAAAACTGTTGTTTTCAAAAGACTAAAACAGAAGATCTAATGAAAACTTAAAAGGGGTTCGGGGTTCTTATTAGCATTTCGGGAAGGGTTTGAAGGCACCCGAAATGCCCGCTAATACGCGGTTATTCGATAATTAATTAGTTGGCTAAAATAATTTAACTTAACTTAACTTGCAAAATTGAACTATTTTATAGTTAGAACTATTTTAAAGGGGAAATGTTTAAATATTATCTAAGTGAGCTATCTTGCAAAATTATTTCTTTAAATCTTGTTAAAACATGACTGGTTTAGTTTATTTATTTATTTATTTAAAGCAAAATGGACGTCTTTCGGGAATTTAAATTGCTGATCTTAAGATTAATGGAAAATATTAACAAGTAAATAAACATGATAAAACAAAGAGCTAGGGAAAGGGATTTGGCCCAATCTAATTTTCCTGTCCGCCTGGGCCAGTACTTGAGCTTATTTTCGTTTTGGGATTTTTGCCACCTTTGTACCTGTCTGAGACTAAATTGAAACTTTTTTTTCTTTGGGCCTAAGGCCCCATCTTCCACCTTGTTGTGGACAGCGAACAGGGACAGAACGAGCAGAGGTGACTTCACCACTACGCAATTTCGAACACAAACCAGCGGTTAAAAAATATGGGTAGGAATATTGAACTCAAATACTCGAAGCAAGTATTTCCTCTGTTTTTCCTTGACGTGTAGTTAGTTTTGTATTTTAAACACAGTTACTCAAACATTTCTTTGTATTTTTTGCTAAATAAAACTCCATCCACCCTACAATGACCAACAAGGGACTATTTATATCCGGGAAATTATGGTTCACTATTTTAGGGGAAGAAAAAGTGAAAAACGGATAGGAACCAGGGCTAATTCGGAATTCCCCACAAATTCCCAAATTCAAAATCTTTACCAGGACCAGAGAACAACTGGGTTTTGTATGAGATTTCGTCCAAAATCCCAAAAAATTCAGACGAGGAGTAGCGTGGATGACTTCGATTCATCCTGATCTCCCTTGTGCTTGACGTGTCGCCATCTCGTAGCCACAAGGGCGATTGGATGCGGCTGGCAAGACTGGAACGGGTTGGTGAGGGCAGACGCTTGCTTTTTCCGTGAATTTCGCCGCTCAACTGCTGCTGCTGCTTTGACGTTTCTGGTCTTTGCTGAAGAAGAAGGAGAACACTGGTAGGGTCGTTATTGTTGTGTATACGTATGTATTGAGTTGATGGGTTTTCGTATTGTTGGGTCTTTTTTGGGAATAAGAGAATGGGTCGGGTCGAGGGTAATGGGCTTGGTCGATTGGAATGGAGAGTGGGCTGTTGTAATGTTTTTAGCATTTGGGTCACTGCTTTCTGTTGGGGCATTTGGTATTGATGTCGTATGTTGTAACAAGTCTGGTTGGGTTTTGGAATTGAGAGTGGGTCGGGTATTTGAGAACAAGTGAGCCTGGAATGGGCAAAAATAAATAAATAAATAAATAAAAATTATACTGAATTTAGGGGTCCTGAAAAGGAAGCAAAGAATATAGTCAGTTTAAAAATAGTCGCACGAATTATATTTTAGCCAAATTGGTGCAATTAAACGAATTCGGCCTAAAAATAAGATGAATTATATTAATTAATTAACGAGCTTCTTAATCTTAACGAAACAAAATAATTAACTTACTTATAAACTAATTATTTCAAAAAAAAATATAAACTATTATATAATTAAACTAATTAACCAAATATTTAAGTAAAACTAAAAGCTTTTCGAAGTGATTTTCGAATATCTATAAAATGTACTAATTACATAAAACACATATATTATTCAAAAATTATAAAAAGTGATAATTATTTAAAATAACTTGCAAACTATTTTTGAAATTTTATAAAACTAATTATTTTAAATCGTTTAAAAATTGAAACTCGGTGATTAATCTATATTGTGGAGGTCCAAAATTGGGTGTCAACATCATTACTGTCCCTATTCTTGGCAACTTCCCAGCTTTTCTCACTTCACCAATTTCTCTTCTTCTGTTCTTTGGTGGCCTACTAGGCATTTGCCTTGCCTCAGGTGGTTCAACCATTAGGTTTCTGCTTTCAGGCCACATTTCCATGTTTGGGACTGATTGAATGAAATGAGAATATGTCTTTAGATATGTCTCTTTTCTATACCAGCTTGAAATTGCTTGTGATGCATCCATGTTCAAGTGGTTCATTGCTGCTATACCATGTGCACATGGGATACCTTTTAATTCCCAAGATCTGCAACTACATTTCTGTTGACCCAAGTTCACAATATGCTTGTATACCCCTTCTAACATTTCAAATCCATCATCACCATTCCATTCAATGTTGCACTGCATTGATCTTGTTACATTGGTATTGAATACCATCATTGCCATTGGAGATATTCCATCTGTCCATGTTTCAGCAAATGCTCTTGACTTACTCACCCTACTCATCACCTTAACTCTAATTTCTTCCAACATAGTTACAATAGTTTTGTTCCTAGGTCCCAAGATCCAAGCATTGAAACTCTCTGCCATGTTGTTATCTATACTATCACATTTTTAAAAAGTTTGAAAAAAAGCTTTGCACCATTTCTCCTTATTGTATTTGATAAGGGTTTCATTTATACCTTTTTCCAACTTGGATAGGGCATTTATATTGTACTTAAATTGTGCCTCAAGATCTAGCACAAGCCCAAAATTTCTTCCTTCTCTCTATGCCTCTAAAGTTTTGTGACCAATTTGCTAATATGTGTCTAGCACACATTCTGTGCTCACATTCTGGAAATAGTTCATCTATAGCAGCTATTAGCCCTTGTAGTTGCAAAGCAAAATAATAAAGATAGTTAAATTTTGATCAAATTAAATTAAAGATTAAAAAAAAATTCAGTTACCTTTTGCATATCACTAATGATAGTGAGCTGGGAACCATCTCCTAGATTAAAAGCATTTTGCAAAATGGTCATGAACCATTTTCATGTCAACTTGCTTTCAGTACCAATTACTGCCCATGCTATTGGATACATTTGGTTGTTTGCATCCTTAGCAACAGCTACCAAAAGTTGACCCTTACAAATTCCTTTTAGAAAACACCCATCCAGCCCTATACATCTTCTGCATCCTTGTTGGAAACCCTTTTTCATAGCATCAAAACATATATAAAATGAATGAAACTGTTTCATCCCATTTTCTAATTCTAAATCTTTAAGCTTCACTACACAAGTGCTACCAGGATTTGTTTGGAGTAACACATCTATGTAGTCTAGGATTCTGTTAAATTTGCCACATGATCCCCCATAATTTCCTTTAAAATATTTTTTCTTGTTTTTAAACAAACTGCCTTGCCTATATGAACATTCAACTCTTTCCTCACCAAATCTTGTATTTCCCACCCTTTTATACTAGGTTGAGAAATAATCCTATCTTTCAAATACTTACATAAAAAAATTGAATTACACAAAATATTATTAGTGGTCCTGGTACATCTGTGCTTTGGGTTGTATGTCTTGATAGTGAAGTTCTCACTCCTCCCTTCCTTGCTTGCATACAACAGCCATGGACAACCACTTTTACACTTGACTCTTACTCTAGTACTCTCATTCAAATACTTGTCTAACTCAACTCTTTTTTTTATATAGCATAATTTGTAACTGCCTCTCTAAATTCCTTTACTTTCAAATACCAAACCACACTACCATATTACAACATCACAAGTAGAATCATATATCACTCTATTACTCTTCTTTCTTCCCCTTAAACTCCCTCCTTCAAGTTCATCATCAGAAACAGGTTCTTCTTTATCACTTTGAAAACTATCACAATCAGAACTGTCATAGTATGGCTCATCCTCTGTTAGCTTACCATTGAATTTTTTTTTTGCCTTTATCAATGTCCTCATACCCTTCATCAAGTCCAACTTCACCTAAAAACCCTTTTGTTTTTTCCTTCTTCTTTCTCCTCCTACTTTCTTTTAACTTTCTCACATCTTCCTTAACAATCCTCAACTCCTCATGCACATCACTTCCATAGTCAATATATTGGTCAGAACAAATAAAATCATTGTCTATGTCTTCCTCTGCATTTTCTTGGGCACTTGGTTCAACTTCTTCTTGAATAGAAGGTTCAGTTCCTTGTTGGACAGTATGTTCACCTTCTTCTTCAGTATCAGTCTAATCTATTGAAGAATAATCATCATCAATTTCTTGTTGGACCCTTGCAACTCCATCATTCTTAACTCTTTCACTAGATGGAAAGGAAGAAGAGGAACTTGACCCTAGATCTGTTTTTTTTGGCTGTGCAGTTAAAGAACCATCAGATTCCCTATGTGCATTAAAAGACTCAACCACTTGATTTAAAGATTGACTAATTTGACCTTCACTGGGACCCACATCCTCCAGAATAGTGTCATCACACACATAAATATCTATTGTGTCCCCATCATGCATAAATAATGTAATGTTACAAATGTCCATGTCATTTTTTAATTCCACCAGATCACCCCCTAGAGACTTAGCATAAGTTTTTCCTAACTTACTAATCCCAAAAGACTTATAATCTGCAAGTTCAGGAATTGACAAATGATCTTCATCCACATTCTCTACATATTCAGTCCTACCCCCAACATATATTGGACCTACCTCACTCACCAAGATACCCCCAAATTTGAACCTTAAATTGAGGTACTTAGTAGCCATAGTGTCAACCTATAACCACCAATAACAATCAATATATTGTACAAGGCAACAACAACAAAACATATGCAACAACACCAAAAAACATACAATAACACCAAAACAGAGGCAACAACACCAAATCAAAAGCAACAATACCAAAAAATATACAATAACACCAAAATAGAGGCAACAACACCAAAACAGAAGCAACACAACCAAATTTAACTCATAAGTATACAATTATACAAGGAAATTATAATAAACAATACAAAAACATAATTGGTACTTAGTAGCCATATTACTCAACATCATACAAATATACATAAGGAAATTACAAAATACCCACCATTTAACAATACCAAAATAGAATATTGAAATAAAAACCCTAGAATCTTAATTTTACTAAAAAGCCCTAATTTTTTGAACTAATTACCAGAAACCCTAATACGCATGCATGCATAAGCTGAACGACTTCATAATAATACATTCATTAAGTGAACATTGTAGTTGAAAACCATAAAACCCCTAATCAGAAACTCAATCGGAAACTATGGCTAAACCCTAGTCAAATTACGGTGAAACCTTAAACGAAAAATAGAGCAAAATATAAATGAAAAAGTAAAGGAAACAAACAATAACACATCATAAGAGTGGATAATCACTTACTTGGTAACAATTTCAGACAAGATCAAAAGAAAATCGATTAATCGACCAAACGCTTCACGAAATTGAGCAAGCCTTCACATCTAAGAACTGCAATTGACCCAAATCTGAAAAGAGTTCCATGAAATCTACCCTTTACTACGTCGATTACACTTCTTAGAGAGACAAAAGTTTTGAAATTTGTCGTCGTCCGTCGATTACACTTCTTACCAAAAGTTAGAGCTTAGTGAGAGGGTTAGAGATTAGTCCGGAAGTTTTAATTTAGGTGACAAACCTGACATTTAATTATCTAGGTGGCTAATATTTGTAACACCCCGTATTCGAAACAGACAAAAATGCAGATTATGAGAAGTTGTAGGTGCAACTTACGGTCACCATCCACGGACCGTTGGTCAGACCACGGCCCGTGCTGGTGGTCCATGGTTCACTACTGCAACCCCTCCCTAAACCAGCTCAGAAAATTGGCTAACTCCCGACTCACGGACAGACCCACGGTCCGTAGATCAGACCACGGTCCGTGGTCTGTGTCCGTGGATCGAGACTTCCCTAACCAGCCTCTAACACAAACTACGGTCGACTAAAATGGACCGTCAATCGATCCACGATTCGTAGGTCTGACTGTAGATGAGGATTAGCAGCCAGTTAGCTGAAAATTATTGATGGGTCAACTTCAGATGGTCATAACTCTTAGCACAAAACGAATTATGTATCCTATGACCTATGCTTAGATAGATAATTTAATTATCTTTCCAACTCCACCGAGTTTACTAAATTCCGACCTTCGAGTAAAACGTTATGGCCGTTTTAGTGAAGCCCTGTCAGGCAGACTCGACCTACGGACCCAATCGACGGACCGTCGATTAATTGACGGACCGTCAGTCAGGTCCGTCAGTCACTCCGACAGCAGCTAATTCAAGGGTCTTTTGGTCTTTTCCTATTTCATTTAACCCCTAAGATACGTCGTTTAAACCCTAAATCATGAGGTTTTAATCAGTTTAAGCCTACAAACATAATTAGAACTTACCTAAGTCAAATCATTAATCAAACTTAGAAAAATTAGAATCAAGAGAGGAGAAAAAGGTCAAGAACCCTAGTTCAAGAACACAACAAGGTTCCATCAGTTCCAGCCCCGAAATTGAAAGATTTCTCCGTGGAATTCGTCACCAGATATGTGGGATTTCACTAGTGGGTTCCTTTCGCCCATTAGGTCCCTAGAATTCAGTCAGATTCTTGATTCCATGATTATGAACAGACCTGGGGTTTCTAGAATTTCAACAAATCATCATGAATTAGTTATTTAAATGTTCCAAATCAGATTATCATGTTATTGCTCAGTTTCTTTCATAAATTTTAGAACCCTAGCTATGTATTTCATTAGTTCTTGAATTACACATGCTAGGTCAGATATTTCAGTTATTTAGATATACATGCTCCAGTTTTATGCCACATTATCAGTATATTTCAGCATAAACCCTATTTTGAGTTATTAATCATGAGAAGCTTTTCTTTAAGACAACACTTGAGTTTTAAACTGAGTTTTTGAGAAAATTAAGATGAGTTTTGAGAAAGAGCTTCTAATACATGATTAGTATGACAAACTTGGTATCAGAGCATTAGGTTTAAGTGTCCTAGGATGTCTGAAAAGCCGCACTAAGTAGAGTCTTTTTCATGGGTGTGAAGTGCACCACATCTAATGAGAGGGAGGCTACAAAGTGATTTTAGGAAAACTTCACTTTCTTGTTACTCTTATCGTGCGTATGGTATGATCTAATTCTATTCTAACTCGACGCTCTACGTTTCAGCAATCATGCCTCCCCATAGAGTTAACGCTAGGAATGCGAATGCCAGGAATGCTAACGCAGTTCCTCTAGTCCCAGATCAGGAAGTTTCAAATACAGAGTTTTAGAACGCTATTCAACATTTGGCTCAAAGTAAGAATAAGAAGAACAATCAGCAGATTGAGGGAGATAAGCTTAGGGAAATCGCTAAGGTAACCAAGAAAGCTAGAAGAGGGAACTATGAGTACTCTCAACAGAAATCGGGTGGTGGAAATCACTCACAGTTTCGACAAGATCAGAATAGTAGGGCACCAGGCTCTAAGTCTCAGGGAAGTGTGGTAAGAACCATCCAGGCGAGTGTCTTGCAGGCAAGGAAGGATGTTTTGGGTGTGGCCAGTCTAGTCATAGGGTGAAGAATTGCCCTTTTGCCAGGAAGGGGCAAGAAGGTAACAATACTAGGGCTCAGTCTACAGCTCCAACAGTACCGACAGGTCGCCCAACTCAGCAGGGTAACTCTTCTGGTACAGGTAGCGGACAACGCCGAAACAAGCTCTATGCTCTCCAAGCTCACTAGGACCAGGAAGATTCTCCTGATGTTATCACTGGTACGTTTCGAGTCCTTCTTTAGATATTTTGTAGTGTTAGATCCAAGGACTACTCTTACCTTTGTAACTCTCTTTATAGTAGTAATCTTAGGAGTTAGTCTAGAAACTCTTTCAGAACCCTTCTCATTCTCTACTCCAGTCGGTGACCCAGTTATAGCTAGACGGGTATACAGAGACTGCCCTATCTCAGTCTCTCAGAAAGGCACCTCAGCAGATCTTGTAAAGTTAGAAATGGTAGATTTTGATATAATTCTAGGCATGGATTGGTTTCAATTCTGTCATGCCTCAGTCAATTGTAGAATTTGGTTTGTTTAGTTCCAATTTCCAAATCAGCCAGTCTTAGAATAGAAGGGTAGTATCTTAGTGCCTATATATTGATTATCTCTTACCTTAAGGCCAGAAATAGGTGAATCTAGAGGGTGGTGTAGCACATATTGAGGAAAAAGGGAATGAAGTAGAAAAAGATATTCATCGTCTTGCTCTCTTAGGAGTTAGTCTTACTAGCACATCAGATGGCGGTGTGATAGTCCATAATAGATCAGAATCTTTTTCGGTAGTGGGAGTTAAGGAAAAGCAAGACAGCGATCCAATATTGCTAGAGCTTAAGGGTGCAGTCCAGAAGCAGACAGTAGAGGTCTTCTCCCAAGGGGGAGATGGTGTACTTCGCTATCAAGGTAGATTGTGTGTTTCTAATGTGAGTGAATTGAGCTAGCATATTCTCACAGAACCCCATAATTCCAGATATTCTATTCATCCAGGCGCCACTAAGATGTACCGTGATCTGCGGGAAGTCTACTGGTGGAATGGTATGAAAAGAGATATAGCAGATTTTGTGGCTAAGTGCCTCAATTGCCAGCAAGTCAAGGTAGAACATCAGAAACTAGGAGGTATGACTCAAGAGATTGACATTCCTACTTGGAAGTGGGAAGTGATCAACATGGACTTCATCACAGGTTTACCTCGTACTCGCAGACAACATGACTCCATTTGGGTGATTGTTGATAGGGTTACTAAGTCTTCTCACTTTTTGGCGGTCAAGACTACAGATTCGGCGGAGGATTACGCCAAGCTTTACATTAATGAGATTGTGAGGTTGCATGGGGTTCCTTTGTCTATCATCTCAGATAGAGGTCCTCAGTTTACCTCTCATTTCTGGAAGTCCTTTCAGAAGGGTCTTGGTACTCAGGTTAACCTTAGCACAACATTTCATCCACAGACGGATGGTCAGGCAGAGCGTACCATTCAGACCTTAGAGGATATGTTGAGGGCTTGTGTGATTGACTTCAAGGGTAGTTGGGACGATCACCTTCCTCTTATTGAGTTCGCCTACAACAATAGTTACCATTCCAGCATTCAAATGGCCCCTTATGAGGCATTGTATGGGCGTAGATGTAGATCTCCAGTTGGTTGGTTTGAAGTAGGTAAAGCAGCCTTGATAGGACCAGATTCGGTCTTTGATGCTATGGAGAAAGTGCAACTCATTAGAGATAGACGTAAGACTGCTCAGAGTCGCCAGAAGTCTTATGCAGATGTGAGAAGAAGGGAACTAGAGTTCCAAGTTGATGATTGGGTTTTCCTAAAAGTGTCACCTATGAAAGGGGTGATGAGATTTGGTAAGAAGGGGAAGCTCAGTCCCAGATATGTAGGCCCTTACCGGATCTTGAAAAGGATTGGTAAAGTGGCTTATGAGTTAGAGTTGCCAGCAGATTTAGCAGCAGTGCATCCAGTCTTTCACATTTCTCTATTGAAGAATTGTGTGGGTGATCCAGCATCCATAGTGCCATTAGAGAGTGTGGCCGTGAAAGATAGTCTTTCTTATGAGGATGTACCAGTTGAGATTCTCGATCGTCAGGTTAGAAGGTTGAGAAATAAAGAAGTCGCTTCAGTCAAGGTTTTGTGGAGGAGTCAGTCAGTAGAGGGAGCTACTTGGGAAGCAGAAGCAGCCATAAAGTCCAAGTATCATCACCTCTTTCCTTCCGATTACATTCCAGCTTGAGGTAATAGTTCCTCTTCAGTTTTTCAGTCATTTATGCGAAAATTCAGTCTTAGAATCATGTTCCTTCAGTTTGTACTTGCATTTTCAGCGTATTTGCATGTTCTTGGAACTCAGTTCAGTTAGAAATTCAGTTCTCAGTGTTTAGTGGTAGGGATTGCAGCCCTCTCCCTCTATCTCAGCTAGTTTAGTCTTCATTCGAGGACGAATGGTCCAATGGGGGAGATAATGTAACACCCCGTATTCGAAACAGACAAAAATGCAGATTATGAGAAGTTGCAGGNTGGAAACCCTTTTTCATAGCATCAAAACATATATAAAATGAGTGAAACTGTTTCATCCCATTTTCTAATTCTGAATCTTTAAGCTTCACTACACAAGTGCTACCAGGATTTGTTTGGAGTAACACATCCCTGTAGTCTAGGATTCTGTTAAATTTGCCACATGATCCCCCATAATTTCCGTTAAAATATTTTTTCTTGTTTTTAAACAAACTGCCTTGTCTACATGAACATTCAACTCTTTCCTCACCAAATCTTGTATTTCCCACCCTTTTATACTAGGTTGAGAAATAATCCTATCTTTCAAATACTTACATAAAAAATTTGAATTACACAAAATATTATTGGTGGTCCTGGTACATCTGTGCCTTGGGTTGTATGTCTTGATAGTGAAGTTCTCACTCCTCCCTTCCTTGCTTGCATACAACAACCATGGACAACCACTTTTACACTTGACTCTTACTCTAGTACTCTCATTCAAATACTTGTCTAACTCACCTCCTTTTTTATAGAATATTTTGTAACTGCCTCTCTAAATTCCTTTACTTTCAAATACCAAACCACACTGCCATATTGCAACATCACAAGTAGAATCATATATCACTCTATTACTTTTCTTTCTTCCCCTTAAACTCCCTCCTTCAAGTTCATCATCAGAAACAGGTTCTTCTTCATCACTTTGAAAACTATCACAATCAGAACTGTCATAGTATGGCTCATCCTCTGTTAGCTTACCCTTGAATTTTTTTTTGCCTTTTTCAATGTCCTCATACCCTTCATCAAGTCCAACTTCACCTAAAAATCCTTTTGTTTTTTCCTTCTTCTTTCTCCTCCTACTTTCTTTAAACTTTCTCACATCTTCCTTAACAATCCTCAACTCCTCATGCACATCACTTCCATAGTCAATAGATTGGTCAAAACAAATAAAATCATTGTCTATGTCTTCCTCTGCATTTTCTTGGGCACTTGGTTCAATTTCTTCTTGAATAGAAGGTTCAGTTCCTTGTTGAACAGTAGGTTCACCTTCTTCTTCAGTATCAGTCCAATTTATTGAAGAATGATCATCATCAGTTTCTTGTTGGACCCTTGCAACCCCATCATTCTCAACTCTTTCACTAGATGGAAAGGAAGAAGAGGAACCCAACCCTAGATCTGGTTTTTTTGGTTGTGCAGTTAAAGAACCATCAGATTCCCCATGTGCATTAAAAGACTCAACCACTTGATTTAAAGATTGACTAATTTGACCTTCCCTGGGACCCACATCCTCCAGAATAGTGTCATCACACACATAAATATTTATTGTGTCCCCATCATGCATAAATAATGCAATGTTACAAATGTCCATGTCATTTTTTAATTCCACCAGATCACCCTCTAGAGACTTAGCATAAGTTTTTCCTGACTTACTAATCCCAAAAGACTTAGCATAATCTGCAAGTTCCGAAATTGACAAATGATCTTCATCCACATTCTCTACATATTCAGTCCTACCCCCAACATATATTGGACCTACCTCACTCACCAAGATACCCCCAAATTTGAACCTTCAATTGAGGTACTTAGTAGCCATAGTCTCAACCTATAACCACCAATAACAATCAATATATTGTACAAGGCAACAACAACAAAGCATATGCAACAACAACAAAACAGAGGTAACAACACCAAAAAACATACAATAATACCAAAATAGAGGCAACAACACCAAAACAAAAGCAACAATACCAAAAAATATACAATAACACCAAAACAGAGGCAACAACACCAAAACAGAAGCAACACAACCAAATTTAACTCATAAGCATACAATTATACAAGAAAATTATAATAAACAATACAAAAACATAATTGGTACTTAGTAGCCATATTACTCAACATCATACAGATATACATAAGGAAATTACAAAATACCCCACCATTTAACAATACCAAAATAGAATATTGAAATAAAAACCCTAGAATCTTAATTTTACTAAAAAGCCCTAATTTTTTGAACTAATTACCAGAAACCCTAATACTCATGCATGTATAAGCTGAACGACTTCATAATAATACATTCATTAAGTGAAAATTCTAGTTCAAAACCATAAAACCCCTATCGGAAACTCAATCAGAAACTATGGTGAAATCCTAGTCAAATTACGGTGAAACCTTAAACGAAAAATAGGGCAAAATATAAATGAAAAAGTAAAGGAAACAAAAAATAACACATCATAAGAGTGGATAATCACTTACTTGGTAACAATTTCAGACAAGATCGAAAGAAAATCGATTAATCGACCAAACGCTTCACGAAATCGAGCAAGCCTTCATGTCTAAGAACTGCAACTGACCCAAATCCGGAAAGAGTTCCATGAAATCTATCCTTTACTCCGTCGATTACACTTCTTAGAGAGACAAAAGCTTTGAAATATGTCGTCGTCCGTCGATTACACTTCTTACCAAAAGTTAGAGCTTAGTGAGAGGGTTAGAGATTAATCCGAAAGCTTTAATTTAGGTGACAAACCTGACATTTAATTGTCTAGGTGGCTAATATTTATCTAGGTGTCATACGTGTGTAGACACGATTGAAGTGATCGGACAATAAAGGTGTACTCGACGGAGGAATAAATAAGTTCGGGGGTAATTAAAACAGAATTTAGTTTAGGTGTACACCGTATAAAAAGCTTCAAGTTCAGGGGCGTAATGAGTACTTTTGCCAATAATAAAAGGAAGATAAAGTTTTAGGGTCATAAAAGCTTACCTAACAGATTTAGCACAAGAAATCTCTTCAAAATCTTCTCCAAGGATTTGCCAAGCTCAAAAATGAAAAATTGGGCTAAAACCCCAAAATTTCCAGGTCAAAACCCCTCTTTGATGCTGCTTTTGCGACCATGGGTTCCCTTAAGCGAATCCCGCAAAAGTTGGGGCCTTCACTTTAGAGAACCAGAGTTCGTTTTCGCAAGCATCGCGATCGAGACCCATGGTTTACTTAACGAAGCCTGCCTAACATGGGCGGTTTGCTTTGGTGACTAAGGTCTCGCTCTCTCGAACATCAAGATCGTGAGACACCTTTCGCGAAAGCGAAGCATACCAACATTAGAAAAATCAGAACAACTCTCAAAGCATCGAATTGACCCGTGAGATTTGTTTGGAACCCCATACACACGAACCATATGTGCAAATCGACTATACTCAATGTTCCAAACTCAATGGAAGCATCGAAAAACGAATTCAAGGTCTCTGTGACCCAACATTTGTGAAGTCAGAAGAAACTAACACAACACCCAAAAAATCTTAATCAAGCTCGGGGTCTTTCAAAATTCAACCAAGACCTCATTGATGCCTTAAATCATCCTTCGAATCCAACGGAACTCTCGAAATTCCAATTCGAACCTCGACTATTGACTAAAGACAACTTAAAGGCTAATAAATTTCAACAAATTTCCAACTTAGGATCTCAAATCCTCAAAAAGACTCTGAATCTGAAACCAACAACTCTCACTAACCAGGTTCCACATCTGGAACTGATGGAATTGATGGAATTCCATTCCGACACTCGAAACTCTCAAAGACAGCGAAAATCACTTTTTAGCAACTTTAGCCTTTCAAATTCAAATCTTACAAAAATTCACAACTTATTCTCAAGGTTCTAAACCAATTTTCAAAACTCAATTCTTGGGGGAGGCAAAACGGTAAATTTACGAAACTTTCCAAAAGTGACCAACCGGGTCATTACATTAATCCTAGCTATTTCCAAAATAGTTATGAGCATCAATAATACCTACATAACTAACATCACATTACTAATACTTGCATAACTCTATCTAGTAACCAAACTACCACTTATTGAACTAGACATTGTAAATAATGCCATCACATGCCCAATTTATGTTACTCGCTTTGTTCCAATTTATGTGACATAAATGAAATTTGAAGAATCAAATAAAAAAATTATGATTCGCAAAAATTTTAAGTTATTAATTATTGTAATTTACTTATAATAGCTTTTACATAATTTTCAGATAATATATATTATTCTTTTTGTCCCAAAATATGTGGCACCGACAGAATTTCGAGTGTCAACCAAATTATTTCTCTTTTTAAGTATTTTGAGATGTCAATTATTGTGATTTATAATAATTTTTATGTCATTTTCAAATAAGATATATTACTCCCTCTATTTCAATTTATGTGACACTGACAATATTTTGAGAGTCAATCAAACTTTTATGTCATTTAAAATTTTAAATTGTTAATTATTGTAATTTATAGTACTTTTTAGTCATTTAAAATAATATATATTACTTCCCATGTCTCAATTTATGTGGCACAAATAGAATTTCGAAAGTCAATTCAATTTTTTTTATATATCTATTAACATTTTAAGCTGCTAATTATTGGTTTATAAATTTTTTTAATGTAATTTTTTAATATGTAATAGACTAAAGAAAAATAAGATAAACAAATTAAATCGGAAAAAATATAAAATGGCTAAATTGCCTCGGTCTAGTGTCTAGGAAGCCACATTTTGACAGCCACCTGCCTACTTCCTAGACTCTTAGGGCCCGTTTGGCCATGTGATATGGTATCATGATATGGAATCATGAGATGAAATTGAAGGTTTGTTTGGACATGCGATATGAAATTTTTGTGTTGTATATTTTCTCATAAACATAAAAATTCCATAAGTTGTAAAACTATTAAAATAGCCCCAATTGTTTATTCAATCTTATCACATAAACAAAAAATTATAAAATCGCATAATAAATTATTACAAAGTTATTTGTTCTCTACTTAAGTAATTGTTTCATCTAACTTTAATTTAATAAAAAAATTGAACATAAATTGTAGTGTACTAGACTTTAATATAATCCTCCCACATAGTACGGACAATATCCTCACGTTGAACTTGTATTTCTCGATCATGTGCTCGAGAAGACGAACCAACATTGTTACTTTGAGCCATTTGTTGGTCAATATCCTCCGGAACTATATCTTCATGTTCATAGACCATAAATATTTCATCACTACTTGGTATTCTTGCAAATGATTATGTAACACTGCAAAAACTATAACAATTTTCACTTGTGTATCAATATCATAATGGTTCATGCCTTGTTTCAGTATTCTAAATCTATTTTTCCAAGCTCCAAAAGTCCGTTCAATCACATTGCACAGAGATGAATGCCTATAATTAAATAGCTCTTTGGCATTTTGAGGCTCTCTTTCACTCCCTCGGTAATCTTGCAAAGGATAGCGTAGTCCTTTGTATGGAGCTAAAAATCCTTTTGTGTTTCGGAAACCAGCATCAACAACATAATATTTATCTACCAAAAAATATTTTATAAAGAATTACTAAAAGAATATGTGACGTAAATGAGACAGCTTTGTGTAAATAAATAATATTTATTCTAAGGATGTAATTTAAAGTTACCATGTGGCGGAAATGAAAATTGTGACGTTGGTTCAACAAGTGCATTCTCAAGTATTTTACTATCATGTGCAATACCTTCCCAACTAGCAGCAACAAAGGTAAATCTCATATCAAAATCACAAGCACATAAGACATTTTGTGATGTTCTTCCTTTGCGATTACGATATGCTTGTTGTACCACTTTAGGAACCTCCCCTTCTATATATGTTCCATCAATCGCAACACAATCCTACCAAATAAAAAATACATCAATATTAGTTTAGTGAACATAAAATAAATTGGAAGTATTATAGAATGCATTTCATAAAAATAATGTTTGTAAGAGTAATAAAAATAGTGTTTCCAAGACAATGCAAAGTCATAAAATAAATATTATCTCTTTAAACAAAGTTGATAGGAAATATGTAACTAAATATCTAATAACTTACCCATAAATATAAATGTGCACTTATTAAGGCCATAAAATAAATTTATTAATGTGATTGAAATTTTACCTTAAACCAAGGCCAAAATCGAGTATTATGTCGAATTTTGGAATGTACACCAGTCATACTTTTTGGTTGTATAAATGTTGGTGCCATCTTGCTAATTGCCTCGGCAACTATTTTAACATTCCGGTTAATTGTTTCAAGTGAATGTTGAAAAGTTTCACAATCGTGAGGTGTGAGTTAAAGTGACTATATGTTGGTGAGAATAATAAATTTTATGTCGGTGAGAATAACAAATTTTAAAAAATAATGATGTGATTATAAATTTTATTTACATATGAAACAAATGGTTAGTAGATATAAATGTGGGGTTGTTTTAACAAAATATAAACTCATGGATCAATTATTGTAATAACATATCTCAAATCATGATATGGAATCACTGTATAATTCCATATCATGGTTTTTGGAGAACACGGTATCACCTCTCATGATATGAAATCATGAGATGGAATCAATGTAAAATCGCATGTCCAAACGCTAATTCCATCTCACGATACCATAGCGTGATATGGTATCGCTTGGCTAAACGCCTACTTAGATCCAAAGGTAAAAGATAGATATTTATGAGCCATTTTTCATATGTTAAAAGAAATTTTTGTCTCTTTTCTATAAAAAAAAAATGAAAAGAAAGAGAGTCAAAAAATCCCTAAAGCTAAACAAGCAGAATGTGTGAAGCCAGCCAAGTCGTTGAGGAAATTTTTTAACACACTAAACCATTATGCTATTTATACCTAATCATGTCAAGGGTGTTCAAATGTAAGTATATATCATATAACATAAGATTTTATCTATATACTTAATGTAATTTTTTGGTGACGAGTATTCGCTTGACTACCATAGGAATATTGTAGCTCAGCCCCTCGCCTTGACTAGGGAGTTTTAGATTGTGATTTCTACTTCCTTGAGAAATGAGATTTTAACATTAAAGTTTCAAATGTTATTTATATTCCGCAATTTACTTCTTTTATATGGTAAATGAAGAATTTGATTATTCAACACCTTACATAAGTGATTACTAAAATAACATAAGAAAACTGACAAAAACGAAAAAAACATGAGAAGTTATTTTGTTGTTAGAGTATAAATTTTGGTGTTTTGAGGTTTCTTTATATGCAACTTTTGGGAAACACTTTGCCAGCATGACTTCCCCTTGCATTTTTACAGTAAGCAAAGGCTGGCCTTCTCAAACGATCATTGTAAGTGAGATTTATGTCATGTAATTTTATTCCGGTGCACGGATTTGAGGGACTGCAATCAAATTTCATGGCTGCTTGTGTAGATGATGTTCCCTTCACATTCTTGAATGTTATGTCGCTCACCTTCACTCCTGAACTCTGTATTCATATCAAATGGTTATAACTTGAAGAAATTAAGAAAGCATGGTTCTATAACATTAATTTTCATTTCGACACTTTAGCTCAGACTTGTTCCATTTAGACCTTTCAACATCATAATAAGTGTGCCTTTTACATATTTCTGCTTTCTTGAACATTGTGTCAAATAATAATCAGAAAAATAAATTGAAATGGAAGGAGTACCTGACGAGGGCACACATTATGGGGGCAATAGTTTTGGTCAATGAAAATGGGATTTCCAACATTCCTCATAACAAGGTTTTTAAACATGAGATTTTTTGCAAAGCCACCACTTGGTCTTGCCCATGATTTTATCCTAACCCCATTTTGTGTCTTTGTGAAAACAGAATTTGCTACTGTGATATTTGCTACTCCATCTTCATTTAAACTATGTCCCAAACTTCCAATGCTGCACGTACGACATGATAAATATAAGTCAGAAGTCATAAGTTACGGGCTTACGATGAGTCAAAAGCAAAAGTCAATTCAAACAGGCTCTAAGTACGTACCTAATGCCATGTCCGGGGCCACATCCAACTTTTTCAATCAACATATTCGCAGAGGCAGGGCCAATGGATATACAGTCATCTCCAGTCTTGATAATGCTGCCATAAATGGTAATCCCCCTTGAGTTCTGAACATGAATTCCATCAGTGTTTGGACTTCCACTTGGAGCTGTTATCTTAACATTCTCAACTCTCACATTGCTGCTGTAACCAATTCCTATATGTACTCTTTGACTGTCTAGTGATGTCAAACCCTTTAACAGTACATTGTTACACCACATAAATTGTATCGACTGCAATATATAAATTTATACACATTAGAGTTAGTGATACATTTAAGAGCAGCAGAGCCAGAATTTTCATTATGAAATTTCTTTATATGTTTTTAAAATACTACTCCATAATAGTTCAATTATTGTGATTCATAATTGTTTTTACGTAATTTTCAAATATATAAATTGAACGTTACATTCATGGAATCAGTTTACTTACCCTAGCTCCTTGTGGACAAGTACCTCCACCTTTTCTACAAGACCAATAACCATGTCCCTTGGCATTAATAGTTCCACCATACACATTAAGTCCACTTACCTTATAAAACATAATCCAAAACTCAGAATTTCCAATTGCATTATAATTCACCGGAGCAACGAGAGTACCATCAATTCGGAACTCAGTTCGTCTCTTACAAGGACCATTTAAGTTCAACGCCCTTACCAAATATGTTCCTCGTGGAATATACACGTTAGGCTGGCTAGTAGAGTGACAGGCAGAAGACCAAGCGCGAAGAAACGCGGAGGTTGAATCTGTCCTACCATCTCCCCTTGCCCCAAAACTAACCACGTTGTAAGCTAAACAAGAAGGTATTAGTATATTTAAATAAAAGAAGAGTAAACAAGAAACACTAGTATATTTCATGGTTTTGAAGTTGTACATATATATGTTAAGTGCTTGTTTAGAAGCCGTTATAATGAAAATGAAGATTATGCATGTGTATATTTATAGTTAATCAAATTGTGACCATATGATAATTTTTTTTTTTTTTTGTCCAACATGACAATAGAAAATTTGTTTTTTTAAGATGCTTAGAGTAAGTTGAATGCTAAACCCACGTCACATACTACGGACATGTACGAACGAATGAATTCTTGGGCGGTACATGTGCATGTAATTATTATTTGGAAACACTACATATTACACATACTTCACTATCATATATATTATTATTACTTATTGTTTTAAAATATTATGTATTTTACTACTAATTAAGAGTTTCCTATGTATCTTAGACTTAGATACATATATTTGTGCTACCAGATACACAAAAATAGGGAGAGAGGTGAGCGAGATTCATATGCACCAGATACATGTGAATCACACTAATACACACTAGATACATGTATATGTATATATCTGGAGTGCTTCACATTTATATGGAATATCATATACATGGGAGAGTAGCGAGCGAGATCAGAGAGAACCGAGGGAGGCGAGCGAGATGAGAGAGAACCGAGGGAGGCGAGCAAGATTCGTATGTACCAGATATATGTGAACCACACTAATACACACTAGATACATATATTTATATATATCTAAAGTGATTTTCATATATCTGGGATACCAAATACATGGGAGAGTGGTGATCGAGATATGAGAGGGAGGTGAGGGAGGCGAGAGAGATTTGCTATGTATCCTAGATACATGTGAATTCACTTGGATACACTGTATCTAGAACAAATTACACCTAAATTTGACCCATGTATTCGAGATACATGTATCTTGACGTATCTGAAGGCACAAAATCTGGTAAGATATGTATTATTGCAAACTAGAGTTTATCTAAGTAATTAGCTACTAAACTAGTGAAATTTATGTAAGTTCCCTTTATTATTTGAGTGAAATAATATATGGATGTTGTCCCAATTTGTATATCACAGTTCAAATTTCGAAAGTCAATCAAGTCTTTTTATGTATTTTTCAAATAACTTAAAGTTTTTATGTGCAAATTAATAACAGTCTAAGTTTAAAAGTTTGACTCGCAAACTTTAAACTGTGTCATATAAATTGAGACAGAGCAAGTATTACGAATACGAAAAGAAAATTGATAAAAAGAAGAAGAAGGATCATGGGGTTAAATAAGAATTCGTTCAATTTTCAAGATCCATCAAGAACGCAAGAAATGTAGAAGTTGAGTAGAACATCAACATGTGAGTTGCCAGCCTCATATATTTAATTCTATAGCCACTAGTATTAGCTAGATTGATCTTTTAATCATAACAAAATATAGAAAATTATAATTGAAAAATAAATGGCTTAGAAGTTTTAATTGTTGGAGGGGGATATTGCTTTGATCCCAATGCCAGTTTGACTTTAGAAACTTGTCTTTCTTTTAAAAAAATAAATATATTAGATAAGTTGTTTGAAAATGTATTCCATACGTCATTCCCCACATCATCTCCATGTTATGATATGTACTACACACCATGTGATAAGTTGGCTTGCTTTTTGTCAAAACATCTTGTTTGCTTCATGTATCTTATCGTAAAAATCAATTTATATGAATAATTCAAATTTAGAGAGTCAATTTCTTTTAATCGTATATTCAGACATAACAATTTAATAACTTTTGAAAAATAATTTACATATTTTATAACTACATAAAAAATTTATATAATAAGTCATAGAAACTAACAATTTCAAAAAAATTTAAGCATGTAAATAAATCGTGATTAATATTTTTTTAATTTGATTCTCGAAATTAAAATATATGTGATATAAGTTAAAATAGAAAGATTATTTATTCTTCATCCTTTTCTCTTGATTACTAGTGATGTTGGTGTAATATACCACAAATACAATAAATTACAGTTGAAAAAAAATGAATAAATAATCATTCAGGCTGAGGGACAGATATCTTGCTCTCATCAAGGAGATTCAAGTCCACTGTGTCATAATCTACATCGATCTAGCAGTGTAACTTTTGGCTTGTCCTTTTTAGGGTACAACAATCCAACAACGCCGTACAACTCAAATAACTACGGAATAGTTGAAGATTCCAAAGCTCCACAAAAAGATCATTTTCCTTCAACGTATAATTATTCTCTTTTGTATAGTGAATTAGTTGAAGACTTTGAATATTTTTCTTTGTCTCAACTCTCTCTTTCACTACTACCCACTGCAATATGTTTCACACTTAACATTTTTCTTACTTCACTTCACAGAGGAAGAAACATCACTATTTATAGGTAAAGAAGTCTTCCATATAATCAACGGGTAGAATAAGGGATATTAATGTGGGTAGATAAATATGATAGATGTTACATAAGTTATAAAAAACTAATGGTCATATGAATTACAGGCAGGGGCGGTCCACAATGGTTCAAATGGGTTCAATTGAACCCACTTCATCGAAAAAATTTGTATTATACATATATAAATTATTTGTAAAGTTATGTATATAAACATAATGAACCCACTCTTTACACAATGAATGGTGGGTTCAATCCACCTGCGCATCCAAGTTCGAATCCCAATCAAGGCATAATTTTTTGTATTTTCCAAATACTTTTTTCTTTTTAAAATTAAGTAATGAATGTAGACTATTATAGTTCTAAGCTTCTTGTTCATGTGAAATAACAATAGTAATATTCTAAATTTATTAGTAATTACGTTTCTTTTTATGTTTGTATTTGAGAATTATTTAAAATCGTCAATAATTTAGACAATATGTTTATAGTTTTTAAATATTCTCTCCGATCCATCTTATTTTATCATTTTACTTTTTACACACATATTAAGAAATCATAAAGAAGAAAAATAATTTTACTAATTCACCCCATAAAAACTTCTTGTGAATTTTACAAATAAATGTGAACACTTTCAAAAAGAATTAATTACAAGGGTAATATATGAAAATTTTGATTAATGCTTCCTTGATTTAGTAAGGTCGACAACTAATATGAGACAACTATTTTTAGTAAGATGATCAACTATTATGAAACGAGGGAGTAATACTTAGTTTAATTTTTTGTAGTATACAAAACTGTGTATTATTTTCCTTTTTACTTAGTATACACGAAAGTTAAGTTAGTGCATTTTTATTTATTTATTATTTTACTAATTTTTATTCATTTATTTATGGTTTTCGAAATTGTTGTAGTTTTAGTCTTATATGTGAGAGTAATAAGTAGGTTGTTAAATTGAAAATATGTGGAAAATTTTCTTGTAAGTATATAAAAAATTAATAGAGTATATTTTTTGTTAGGAATATCACCTCAAAATTACTTGGTAAGAATATAATGAAAAAAAATGATAACTATTAGCCATGGTTATTTGTAACTTGAACCAACTTGAATGAAATCCTAGGTCCGTCACTGGTTACAGGAATAAACTAATGACCATTAGAGTTACAAGAACTAATGGTCATATAAGTTACAAGAATCAATAGTCATTTTCTATCACAATTTGTATCTACTAACATAAGTTTTATTTTAATAATAAAATGCATATACACCAACATTCCCACATTCATTTTAATATTAAAATAAGAGAGTACCTCACAATTTAGTTGAAGGTAGATTATCATGCATAAGTAAGGTGTACTCTGCAATGAATCATAAAACAATAAATTTTACTCCAGAGTCAGTAGTGGTCTAAGACTTGAACTACGCATGACTGCTTAAGGAAAATAAAGTATCACTACTTACACACAATAATCAAGGTGTTGACATAAGCTTTAATAGTCAGCACATTACGGTCTTGTGCTATCTTAGTTTTCATGAGTGTATTTGAGAACAAGCTCATTATCATATAAAACAACCTACTTTTACACTCACATAGGTGAAATTCGTCAAGGGTGCTCCTTTAAGTTGACACCCCACTCATACGAGATACAAAATTTCATCAACAGTTCAAAGACTCAACCTCCACAACTCATTATAGGATAAATGCACTCACATCATAGAGATTGAATAAAATTAACAATAGTGCATTTCACAACAAGTCATCATACGATTCGTATTTCCCACTGAACCTGGTAATATGATCTCTAATCCCTGGATTGGGTTTCCTCATATATGACTCAAAACTCTTGATGTGCTTTGAACCATTTATCTTGCTAAGACCTTAGTTTATGAATCTGTAAGATTTAACAGAAGTTTTAACACAATTAATATTGATGATATACCAGTGACCAATATATGCATTTAATATTTTATTTTAATTATAAAATGCATATACACCAATAAGTGATAATGAAGAGTCTAGGAAGCCAAGGAAAGGAAAATAGGAATTTCTGGTGTGAAACAAATACTTGCTTAAAATTAGAGAAAATGATAAAAATGGTCCTTTCAATTAGAAGAGCAGAAAAGTAAAACTAAATTTTATTTGTAAACTTTCTATATATGACCTTTCAATTAAGAATTTTGGATTGTAAGTAGTTGTGTTTAATCTGATACTAGTATCTATTTATATATATGTTTGGTGTTAAAAATAGAGAAATTATGCAATAAGTTGTTATAAATTGATTATTGAATAATAATGTCAACAAATTAATTATGCTCATTGAGTATTTCTGAACATGTTCAATAGATGATAAAATGTTGACATATCTATAAAAGGGACTTTTACTATACTACATTTGAAACGAAATGGGGATGAATTTGGCTCTGATACCATGTAAATATATGACACATGAACCTAACTCAACCCCAAAAAGCTAGCCTTTGGGGTTGAGTTAGGCCCATGTGTCATATCTTTACAAGGAGATCACCAGTTCATTCCCCAACTAATGTGACACTTTTATCCATTGTAAAACCCCTTTCACGCCCAGGCCCAACTGGGCGTGGACCAGGAGCCCAAACAGAAATGAACTTGTCTCTGATTCCATGACAATATATAGCATCTAGGTCTAACTCAACCTCAAACCCAAGCTTATGAGGTGATGATAGCCAAAGTTCATATAAGGAGACCACCAGTCCATTCTCCAATCAATGTGGGACTTTTATCCACTCTAACACTAAAAAAATGTGAGATCATCCTAGTTGGTGAGGTAGAAATATTGAGGTCTTAGCACATGTGTTGAATTGCAAGATTGGGGCTATTCCTATACTACTTATGTTGGTTTACTTGTAGGTGCAGCTAATAAGGACCTGACAACTTGGAAACTCGTGGTAAAAAAAAAGGTAGAAAAGAGACTTGCAGGTTGACAAACGAAATTAATGTTAAGGCGGAAGGAAATTCTAATTAAGAGAACGTTGTTAAGCATTCCCACATATTTCATGTCTTCATTACATTTCCAAGTAAGTATACTTACAGGAAAGCTCAAGCAGGTAAAGAAATTTCACTTTGTAAATTGGGCGATTGTCACTACACTGAAGTGTTTGGGGGGTGGGGGGGCTTGATAAATGATATTATGGTCTTTACTAAGGAATAGCCTATTTTTCTTTATTTCTTTTTGGTGCACCCATTGAATTTCTACTTGTATAGATGAGTGGGTGTTATTTGTAGAAAATCATGTCATCTTGTAAGGTTTTCTACTTTTGATATACTTCATGTACACAGCCAAGCAAGCTTTTTCTCTTTTTTTAAATGAAGTTTATTACTCTATAAAAAATGTACATAGCCATAATTAGGTAGCAGAATGTAGAAATCCTTCTTTATATTCTTTCCTAATTTAACACCTAATATATTGTATTTATACCTTGCTTACCTATTGAAAAAGATAACGTCTTCCATTCAATTAGTGTTTTTCAGCAAGGCACTTGCTAAAAAGTTTCTATGGAGGTTTTGGATTGAGAATCATGTATAAAGGCTGGAGGTCTAGGAATGTAATTTTACTTTATAAATATGGTAGGTGGAGAAATATTATGAAGGTATGAGAAAATTTTAGCCACTTAGTTACATATAAGTTAGGGAATGGAAAAATAACAAACTTTTGGGGATCAACATGGTGGGGAGAAAGCATGTTAAGGACAATCTTCCTTGATTATCCAGGGTATTGTGGGTGATGTTGTAACATTATTTGGGTACAAAAGGGAGGGTTGAGGTTCATGGGACTTGAGCTATATAAGGAATATACAACATTAAGGTGGATAAGTTACAACGGTTGATGCAAATGCTCTACGAATAGACTACCATACTCATTGGCGAGGGTGGAGGCGAGAGTGGAGGCGAGAGGCAAGAAGTGATGTTGCATTTTTTTAGTACATCCAAATTACCATAAGATTTTTGTGAGAGAGGAGTTGTGCAACATGTGTATGTGTAGATTCTTAAAGCACTTGGGAAGATAGAAGAATTACACAAAGCCAAATTTTTGTGTAAATGCTTTTGAGAAGATGTTGGTTACAGGATACACTACGTGAACCTCTTGAAGGAAGAGAAGATGCAAGGCATGTGAGATTACCTCTTAGCCATCATGTGAAAAATACATGGTTTTTTAGTAAAGAAATAGCGAAGTATTTTGAAGAGTTAGAGAATGATTTTGCACATTTGAGAAATAACCTTTTATTCGTAGTGAGTTTTTGGTGCATCGGTGAAGTTCCTGTTTGTATTGAAGATTTGGTACATTTGTGTATTGTATAGGTTCTTTACTCTTTTATATACAATTTATATAAGAGAACATGCAAGACATGGGAGATTACCCCATACCCTTAGCCCATCATATAAGATCAGATAATTTTTGAGGGGTTAGAAAATGATTTTGTACATTGAAGCTCTTGTACGTATAGAAGATTTGATACATCCATAAAGAAGCATATAATTCTATAGGTTCACTGCTTCTTATACCAAGTTTCAGGAATGCCTTTGTATTTTGATTCTTATTTATGCAAGAATTTTGATCGTTACATTTTTCATACCATCAGTAATTCCGAACTCATGTGTTTATTACTCGCATTTGCATTTTCCATAGTTTTCTTATCTTTTTCTTATTTTAATTGTTGATGGTGAACTAGAAATCAAGGTTATTAGGATAGGATAAGTACAATGTTTTTGTGAATTTAGAAGTTGTTGATAGCTGACACCACTTTGGATAGATCTTGCTTGACTTAGAGATCAAATTGTCTTGGTCGTAATTCTTTGATAACAAGGGATAGCCTAGTGGAAATGAACCTCTAACTTCAATCATAATGTTGGGTTCGAGTCACCAAGAGCGAAAAATGGGAAAGAAGCAACAACGCTCCTTTCTTGGGGGTATGTCTTTGCCATGTCACCTTTCATAATTTACCACATACAAATATTAATTTTTGGTACATAGATGATGCTTTTGGACTTTGAGCTTCTTATTAAGTATTCCATACATTTTGTTTCATGTCAGAGTTTGGTTGTGCATGAAATTTATGAATATAAAGAACACTTTTGAATCTTGTGGTCTTGAAATAAAGGTGTCTATAACATACCAAAATTGTGTCTTGAATATGTGGTTTTAACAAGCCATGTCATTTAGTAAAATTTGAATGGAATTGAAAACTTACTAAATATAGAAAGCGACATCTTTTCTTTAAGAAACTAAAAAAGAAAGTGGTTTAAAATTTCAGGTCATGTTGGAAGGCATCAATTTCATTGGACGCTTATTATGATTCCTATACGGTCTCAAGTCATGTTTAGTATCCATGGTTTATGTTTTGTTGTAGTTCTGTATAAATTCCATGAAGCCTCTCATTCTCATTTGCCGAAAATAAATGTTAATATTAAAATCACTTGGTTAAAATTTCTCAAAATAAAAAAAAATCACTTGTTAGGATACTGCTTCATACCATTTAGGTTCATTCAACAATTGTAATTGCTTTTGACTCTTGGAATATTTCTTGTTATCTTGCACATTTTCTCTCTTTTTTCGTCTTACTATTTTGCTTGTTTTACCGTGTATATTCTGTTTGATATGAAATACATCAGTTGGTTGATCAAATTTGTTTGCTTGATGACAGACTTGATCAAAATAAAAAGTTGTTTACAATTAGATATGTACAAAGCTCAATCACAATAGAAAACAGAAAGTAATAAAGTAGAAGGAATTCAAGTGGTGAAGTTATGTCTTGCAAATTGTTTGTTTCAGTATCGTTATCCCTTTGAGTACTTGTTAAAAAATTTCTTGCATAATTGTATGTTATTTTGGTCTTATGTGAGACTTGAGCATGGAAACCCAATGGCAACATTTTGGATCCTTGACCTAATGTTGCAGAGCAAGGTTTTGTAGAGTTGTGATGGAGCTGCAGATTACAGGGTTGCTTTGTATGCCAAGAAAATGGTACCCTATTTATGTGAAGAGAGTGGCTTTTGGAGTGTAATAGTTTGACATTGGTCTAGAGAGTGCCCTCTGGGTAGGGTGACTTCACCAGCTCCTTATGCAGCTCGACCAGCTCCAGCAGCAACACCTCCAACTAGAGGCGGAGGCTAGGGTCAGGACTGTTAGGGTGGTCACCAATGTGCATGGGGTGGTCCCCGGGGAAGTAGGTTAGGTGGTAAGGTTGATGCTGGAGGTAGGGGTGTTCAGGCCCAACTGTATACAACTCTAATGAGGGTGGAGGCTGAGGCATCGGATGATATGATCATGGGTACATTTATTTTATGCCACCAGCCTGCCTCGACTTTATTTGATTCAGGATCTACTTTTTCATATGTATCTATGCATTATTTTTCCCATTTGAGTATGAGTTTAGAGCCTTTTGGCAGCGCCGCTTGGTGTGTTGACCCTGGTGGCTGAGTCTTTAGTAGTGTATCAGGTATTTCAATTTTGTTTGCTGACTGTCTAGGGGAGTGACATCCAAGATGACCTTATATTGCTTAATATGTTGGATTTTGATGTGATTCTACGCATGGACTGGTTATCCCCCTACCGAACGATCTTGGATTGCTTTTCTAAGACCATTACCTTAGCCATGCCCGACATTCTATCGATGGTTTGACACGGCTCTTGTAGTCACACATGGGTTGGAGTTATCTTTTTTATTCATGATCTAAGGTTAGTGGCTAGTGATTGCTTTTCTTACTTGGCTTATGTGCGGGATGTGGGTAGGGAGGTTCTGTAACACCCCATATGCTAAAACTACCAAAATGCAAGTTTCAGAAGTTGCAGGTGCCACTGACGGGCACCACCCACGGACCGTAGGACCCACGGTCCGTTCTGGTGGTCCGTGGATGGCCACCTGCAGCCCTTCCCAGAAGCAGTCTAGAAATCTAGCTAAGGGTCCACCCACGCCGAGACCTATGGACCGTAGGTCAGGCCATGGTCCGTGGTCCAGGGTCGTGGGTCAGCCCCGAGCTTTCACTCCCAGAACCCCCCATGAAAATTTGGCTAAGAGTAGACCCACGCCAGGACCTACGAACCATAGGTCAGACCACAGTCCGTGGTCCAGGCCATGGTTTAGACCCCCAATTTTCAACTCCCAATAACCATCGATGGTTGACCAGCACAGACCGTCGGTCCACCCACGGTTCGTTGGTCTAGTCCGTCTGTGGCTTTAACAACTTTTAAGTCAGGGGTCGTTTGGTCTTTTCCTTATGTGTTGGACCCCTAAATTACGTCATTTAAACCATAAACTACATAGTTTTGATCAATTTTAGTTTAGTAAACTAATTAGAACCTAACCTAATCAATCATTCATTAAAAAAATTCATCAAACTTAGAACAAAAGAGGAGAAAAGAGTCGACCAAGCCCTAGTTCAAAAACGCAACAGATTTTCATCAGTTCCAGCCCCAAAATCGAAAGATTTCTTTGTGGAATTCATCACCAGGTATGTGGTATTTCACTAGTGGTTCCTTTCACCTATTAGGTCCCTAGAATTCAGTCAGATTCTTGATTCCCTTCATATTATCTAGACCTAGGGTTTCTAGAATTTTAGCAGATTATTATGAATTTGCTACCTAATGTTCCTAATCAGATTATCATGATATTAGTATTGTTTTGAGTAGATTCATTAATGAATTCAGAACCCTAGCTATGTAGTTCTTTTAGTTCATACATTGCACATGCTAGGTCAGTTATCTCAGTTATACATGCCTCAGATTTGAATGCCTCATTATTAGTACATTAATGTTGCATTTTCAGTTAGCATGTTAGTTTCTTGAGCTATCCAGTATTTCAGAATTTCAGTCATAATGTGTTATTTACATAATCAATTGGGATTAGCTTAATATCGAGTGGACTAGGGTTAGTCACCTTTGAGTCCTAGAACTACGTGCCCCGTAGGTTGTAAGTCCCCTCTGTGGGCAACAATTTAGTAATCACGCCAGTCATGCCTCTGTACCTCTGGCAGGGTATATTGGGTCCTCTCGATGGGACGTATACATCAGACTCCACATTTAGCTCATGTTGTTTTATGTCGGTTATTAGTAGCTCCCACAGTCAGATTTTATTGCATTGACCATGTTATCAGGTATAGTTAGATTTCAGTCTCATCATGTTATAAACTTGGTTATTGCATTAAGTAATTTCATGTTCAGTATTTTCAGTATAGAGTCATGCTTATCCTATCTCATTGCTTAGTTATATGCTTTGTTCAGTTATGTTTATTGTTCAACTTTACTCTATCCTGCATGCTCAGTACCTTTCAAGTACTGACACATACTCTGCGCTACATTTTCTCGTGATGTAGGTTCAGGTCCTCAGCTTCCAGATCACGCATAGATCGATTTCCGATCTCTAGATCAGCATCATCAGTGGCGAGTCCTCATTTCTCGAGGAAGATAGACATGTTCTTTTCTATTGTAGTCTTTAGTTTCAGTTTTGTGATATTTAGCTTGTCACGCCCTGAAGCTACCCCAGGACGCGGACACGGGACCTAGGATCACGAGTGACCCCAAGCTAACCCTGCTAGCATATCATAAGCATACTAAATAAACTGAAGTAAAGAAATATTGCTCAAAAGCTTAAACCATCATGTAAACTGAAATGATGGGGAAAACCCATTAATAGCTGAATAAAAGAACTATGAGTTTAATGACAACTGAAATATCAAACTCCAAAGCTAAAACTGAATCTAACTATGTATGAAATAAAGCCTTTAACTGACTAGAAATGTTGGGACATGCCCCAGCTAAATCTAGCAAAAACTGAAACTAAGACTGAATGTAGAAAGATAACATGTCAACTGTCCTCGAAGAATGAGGACTCACCACTAATGCTGCTGAACAGAAGATTGGGAACCGATCTATGCATGATCTGAATGTTGAGGACCTGAACCTACATCATGAGAAGATGTAGTGCAGAGTATGCGTCAGTAGTTGAAAGGTACCGAGCATGCAGGGTAGAATAAAACTGAACAAGATACATAAATGAACAAAGCATATAATTGAGCAATGATATGAGATAAGCATGATACTATACTGAGATTACTAAACATGACATAACTGAATGTAATGACCAAGTTTATAACATGTTGAGACTGAAATTTGACTGTAACAGATAACATGGTCAATGCAATATAATCTGACTGTGGGAACTACTAATAACCGACATACAACCACATGAGCTAAATGTGAAGTCTGATGTATACGCCCCATCGAGAGGACCCAATATACCCTGCCAGAGGCATAGAGGCATGAGTGGAGTGATCACTAAAATGTAATGCCCACAGAGGGGACTTATAAACCTACAAGGGCACGTAGTACTGGGACTATTCGGGTACGTTGAACCCTAGTCCACTCTATCTAAGCCTACTCCCAATTAGAATGTACATAAACAATATTATAACTAAAATGTTGAAGTACTAGATAGCTCAATTTCTGACATGCAAACTCTGAGAATGCAATAATTATGACTGATAATGTGACATACGTAAAGTGAAGCTTGTATATCTAAATAATCTAAAAACTAGGTTGACTACAACTCCTGTTTTGACTCTACTAGAGGGTTTAGAAAATTATGTTATCTATTGTGATGCATCCAGAGTCGGCCTAGGTTGTGTGTTGATGCATCGAGGTAAGGTTATAACTTATGCTTCTAGACACTTTAAGGTGCATGAGAATAACTATCCAACTCATGACCTCGAGCTTGCAGCAGTGGTGTTTGCACTTAAGATTTGGAGACATTACTTGTATAGTGTTCACGTAGATATGATCACAAACCATAAGAGCCTTCAATATGTGTTCACCAAGAAAGAGTTACATCTTCACCAGAGGAGATGGCTTGAGTTCCTCAAAGATTATGATATGAATTTGCTTTACCATCCTGGTAAGGACAATGTAGTAGTTGATGCTCTTAGAAGACTATCTATGGGTAGTGTAGCTCATATTAAGGAAAAAAGAAAGCAACTAGCAAAAGATGTTCACATGCTTGCTCGTTTGGGAGTTCACCTTATGAGCATATCGGATGGTGGTGTAACGCTTCAGAATGGGTCAAAATTTTCATTGGTAATAGAGGTTAAGGAAAAGCAAGATAGTGATTCGATATTGCTTCAACTAAAGGGTGCAGTTCATCAGCAGAGAGTTGAGGTTTTCTCCCAAGGGGGAGATGGCGCGCTTCGCTATCAGGGTCGATTGTGTGTTCCTAAGGTGGGTGAGTTGAGACAACAGATTCTTGCAGAAGCCCATAACTCCAGGTATTTTATTCATCCAGGCGCTACTAATATGTACCGTGATCTGCTGGAAGTCTTTTGGTGGAATGGTATAAAAAGGGATATAGCAGATTTTTTGGCTAAGTTCCCTAATTGCCAGGAAGTGAAGGTAGAACATCAGAAACCACAAGGTATGACTCAAGAGATCAACATGGACTTCATTACAGGTTTACCTCGTACTCACAAACAACAAGGCTCCATTTGGGTGATAGTTGACAAAGTTACTAAGTCTGCGCGCTTTTTGGCTATTAAGACTACAAATATGGCGGAGGACTACGCCAAGATTTACATTAATGAGATAGTCAAGTTACATAGGGTTCCTTTATCTATCATCTTAGATAGAGGTCCTCAAGTTACCTCTCATTTTTGGACGTCATTTCAGAAAGGTCTTGGTACTCAAATTAATCTTAGCACAACATTTCATCCAGAGACGGATGGTCATTCAGAGAATACCATTCATACCTTAGAGGATATGTTGAGAGATTGTGTGATCGACTTCAAGGGTAGTTGGGATAATCACCTTCCTCTTATAGAGTTCGCCTACAATAATAGCTACCATTCTAGCATTCAAATGGCCCCTTATGAGGCATTATATGGGCATAGATCTATCTCCAGTTGGTTGGTTTGAAGTAGGTGAAGCAGCCTTGATAGGGATAGATTCAGTTCATGAAGCTATGGAGAAAGTGCAATTCATTAGAGATAGACTTAAGACAGCCCAAAGTCGCCAAAAGTCCTATGCGATGTAAGGAGAAGGGAATTAGAGTTCCAAATTGATGATTGGGTTTTCCTGAAAGTATCACCTATGAAGGGGGTGATGAGATTTGGTAAGAAAGGGAATCTCAGTCCTAGATATGTAGGCCCTTACAAGATCTTGAAAAGGATTGGTAAAGTGGCTTATGAGTTAGAGTTACCAGTAGAACTAGCAGCAGTGCATCCGGTTTTTCACATTTCATTGTTGAAGAAGTATGTGGGTGATCCAACATCTATTGTACCTTTAGAAAGTGTGGTTGTGAAGGATAGTCTCACTTATGAAGAGGTGTCAGTTGAGATTCTTAATCGTCAGGTTCGAAGGTTGAGAAATAAAGAAGTCGTTTAAGTTAAGGTTTTGTGGAGGAGTCAGTTTGTAGAGGAAGCTACTTGGGAAGCAGAAGCAGCCATGAAGGCCAAGTATCCTCATCTCTTTCCCTCCGATTCCACTCCAGTTTGAGGTAATAGTTCCTCTTCAGTTTTCACTCATTCATGCGTAGCTTCAGCATTAGTATCATGTTACTTCAGTTTGTACTTGCATTTTAGCGTATTTGCATGTTCTTGGAACTTAGTTCAGTTATAAATCAGTTTCTAGTGTTTAATGGTAGGGATTGCAACTCTCTCCCTCCATTTTCAGCTAGTTTAGTCTTCATTCGAGGTTGAATGTTCCCAAGGGAGAGATAATGTAACACCTTGTATGCTAGAACTACAAAAATGCTAGTTTCAGTAATTGCAGGTGCCACCGACGGGCACCACCCAAGGACCGTAGGGTGGCCCACGGTCCATTCTAGTGGTCCGTAGATAGCCACATGTATCCCTCCTCGGAAGCAGTCCAGAAATCTAACTAATGGTCCATCTACGCCGGGACCTACGGATCGTAGGTCAGGCCATAGTCTGTGGTCCAGGGTCGTGGGTTAGCCCCTTGCTTTCAGTCCCAGAATCCCCCTGAAAATTTGGCTAAGGGTAGACACACGCTAGTACCTACGGACCGTAGGTCAGACCAAGGTCTGTGGTCCAAGCCGTGGTTCAGACCCCCAATTTTTAAACTCCCAGTAACCATCGCAGGTTGACCAGCACGTACCGTCGGTCCACCCACAGTCTGTTGGTCTGGTCCGTCGGTGGCTTCAACAGCTTTTAAGTTAGAGGTCGTTTGGTCTTTTCCTTATGCGTTGGACCCTAAACTACATCGTTTAAACCCTAAACTACGTTGTTTTGATTGCTTTTAGCCTAGTAAACTAATTAGAACCTAACCTAATCAATCATAAATCAAACTTAGAACAAAAGAGGAGAAAAGTTGACCAAACCCTAGTTCAAGAACGCAACAGATTTTCATCAGTAAAAGCCTCGAAAACAAAAAATTTCTCAGATGTGAATGTCTTATTATTAGTACATTAATGTTGCATTTTTAGTTAGCTTGTCAGTATCTTGAGCTATCTAGTATTTCAGAATTTCAGTCATAATATGTTATTTACATAATCAATTGGGAGTAGCTTATTATCGAGTGGACTAGGGTCAGTCACCCTCAAGTCCCAGAACTACGTGCCCCATAGGTTGTAAGTCCCCTATGTGGGCATTAATTTAGTGATCACGCCAGTCATGCCTATATACCTCTGGCAGGGTATATTGGCTCCTCTCGATGAGGTGTATTCATCGGACTCCACGTTTAGCTCATGTGATTTTATGTCAGTTATTAGTAGCTCCCACAGTCAGATGCTATTGCATTGACCATGTTATCAGTTATTGTCAAATTTCAGTCTCAGCATGTTTATCCTATCTCATTGCTCAATTATATGCCTTGTTCAGTTATGTTTATTGCTCATCTTTACTCTATCATGCATGCTTTGTACCTTTCAAGTACTGACGCATACTCTGCGCTACATCTTCTCATGATGTAGGTTCAGGTCCTCTACTTACATATCAAGCATATATCGATTCCCGATCTCCAATTCAGTAGCATCAGTGGTGAGTCCTTATTTCTCGAGGTCGACAGACATGTTTTTTTCTATTTTAGTCTTTATTTTCAGTTTTGCTAGATTTAGCTGCAGTATGTCCTAGCACTTTTAGTCAGTTAGAGGCTTATTTTCAAACATAGTTAGTTCAGCTTCAGTACTTGAGCTTGACTTTTCAGTTGTTGCTAAACTCTCACTTTTCATATATTCAGATAGTTATGGGTATTCCCCATCGTTTCATTTCAGTTTATCTTATGATTTAGCTTCTACACAGTGTTTTCTTAATTCAGTTTATTTAGTATGCTTATGATATACCAGTAGGGTTAGCTTCGGGTCTCTCGTGATCCTAGGTCCCGCGTCCGCGTCTTGGGGTAGCTTTGGGGAGAGACAGGCTCCTTCGGTTGAGTTGGTTCCTATCGTTCATGAGTTTGTGGATGTGTTTCCTGGTGGCTTACTTGGCTTACCCTGGAGCGTGATATTTACTTTCTATTGACCTTGAGTCAAGCATCCATCTATTTATATTTCACCTTATCGGATGTCCCCCACCGAGCTCAAGAGTTCAGTGTTCAGCTTCAGGATCTTTTGGATAAGAGATTCACTTGGCCTAGTGTGTCGCTTTGAGGTTCCCTCATCCTATCTATGAAGAAGAAGGATTTAACCATGAATATGTATATTGACTACAAACAATTGAATAACGTGATGGTGATAAACCATTACACCATGCCACATATTAATGATCTATTTGACCAGCTTGTGGATGTGCATTTTTTCAAAGATTGATTTGAGGTCGAGTTACCATCAACTGAAGATTAGGATGAAAGACATCCCTGAGACCGCATTTAGGACTTGTCACGGCCATTATGAGTTCCTAATGATGGTTTTTCGGGTTGACTAATGCCCTTGCCTCCTTTATGGACTTGATGATGTGTATGTTTAGGAATTACCTTGATTATTTCATCATAGTGTTCATCGATGATATTTTTATATACTCGTGGAACCGAGGAGAGCTTGAGCAACATTTGATGATTGTGCTCCAGACTTAGAGAGATCAACAACTTTATGTCAAGTTCTCAAAGTGTAAGTTTTGGCTTAAGTTTGTAACATTTTTGGGCATGTGGTGTCCAAGGATGTCATTATAGTAGATCTGGTGATGATTGAGGTTATTCATGATTGGGATAGGCCCACCTCAGTTACTGGAATTTGCAGCTTCATTTGATTAGCAAGCTATTATAGACGGTTCGTAGAGGGTTTCTCTACCCTTGTACTACCTTTGACCCAGTTGACTCACCTTGATGTTCCGTTTGAGTGGTCTAAGGAGTGTGTGTTTAGCTTTCAGAAGCTTAAGGAGTTGTTTGGCACCACTCATGTATTGACTCTTCCAGTTAAAGGTGAGGGCTTCACGGTTTATTATGACCCATTCAGCTTTGATTTGGATTTTCTATTGATGTACTGGACCCGAGTTATAGCTTATGCATTGAAGGCAACTTCAGTTGCATGAGCGCAGTTACCCCACTCATAATTTGGAGTTCGCGGAGGTAGTTTTTGCGCTTAAGATTTGGAGGCACTACCCGTATGAAGTTCGTTGTGAGGTCTACACTAATCACATGCGTCTTCAGAACTTTATGAGCTAGAGGGACCTTAATTTGAGGTAGTGTCGTTGGATTGAGATCTTGAAGGACTATGACCTCTCTATTCTTTACCATCTGGGCAAGGCGAATGTTGTAGCGGACACCTTGAGCCAAAAGGCAGTGAGTATGGTTACTCTAGCCTTCCTTTCTATGGTGGAGCAACCTTTGGCTTTAGAAATTTAGTCTTTAGCTAATAGGGTGATTCACCTTGATATTTCAGATTCTAGGCGGTTATTCTATGTGGGAGTTCAGTCTTTCTTATTAGAGTAGATTTGTTGTTGCTAGTTTGAGGATGAGACCTTTGGTTGTCCTTCGAGATCGAGTGCTGGGAGATGATGTCGGACAGGCTACCTTATGTTCAGATGAGGTTTTGAGGTTTGCTGGATGTATATATGTTTCGAGAGTTTGGAATTTGATTTAGTTGATCCTTTGTGAGGCCTATAGTTCTAGATATTCTATTCATCCGAGCACTACAAAAATGTATTGTGATTTGAGACAACACTATTGGTGGAGTGGTATGATGAGAGATATTGTAGACTATATGTCATGTTATCTGTATTGCTAGCAGGTAAAGGCCGAGCATTTGAGACATGGTGGTAAGTTTCAAAGATTACCCATTATGGAGTGAAAATAGGATATTATCACCGTGGACTTTGTTGTGGCCTTACCTCAGACTTCTAGAGGTTTTGAAAACATTTCGGCCATCATTGATTGACCAAGTCAACACACTTCCTTCCCGGTCATTCTTTGTTCAGTGCCGAGAGGTTGGCTCATATCTATATTCGGGAGGTAGTACATATTCATGGTGTGCATATATCTATATTCCCAGACTGGGGTTCTCAGTTCACTTCTAACTTTAGGAGGAACTTTCAGGAGGTTTTAGATACTCGTGTTGACCTTAGCACAACTTTTCACCTGCTAACCGACGGACTGTCGAAGTGTACAATTCAGGTTCTTGAATATATGTTGCGGGCCTATATTTTGGATTTTGGAGGTCAGTGGTACCAGTTCTTGCCTTTGGTGGAGTTTACATACAATAACATCTACCACTTTAGTATTCAGATGACCCTGTTTGATACAAAATATGGTAGGAATTGTTGCTCTTCGGTTGGTTTGTTTGAGTCCTCGGAGCCTAGGCCTTGTGGTACTGACTTTCTTTAGGATGCCTTAGATCAAGTGCAGGTTATTCAGGATAGGCTCAGGACAACTCAAAGTAGGAATCAAATTTATGTTGATCATAGGCATCGACTATTGAGGTTTAGAGTTGGTTATCATGCATTCCTTTGTGCGTTTCCCATGAAGGGCGTGATGAGGTTTGTGAGGTGGGTCAAGCTTAGCCCCAGCTATACTAGGCCTTTTGAGATTTTTTAGATTGTTGATGATGTCTCTTACGAATTGGCCCTACCTCTTGCATTTTTAGCTATTCACCAGTTTTCCATGTTTCAATATTGCATCGGTATGTTCCTAATGAATCACATGTTCTCCAGTATGATTCAGTTGAGTTGGATGAATATTTGACCTTTGTTGAGGAGTCAGTTGCTATCATACTTAGAGATGTGTGATGGTTGCGTTCTAGAGCCATTATTCTAGTTAGGGTCCATTGGAGGCATCATACAATCAAAGAGGCTACATGGGAGACCGAGCATGAGATGCAAGAGGAGTTTCCCAGCTTATTTGAGCCTTCAGGTACTTCTTGACTCTTACTTTTGTGAACAAAAGTCTTTTTTAGTAGTGAATGTTGTCAAGACCCTCCTGGTCATATCTGTGTAAATGCCTTCTTATTGTCATTCAGAGCGTTTCTATAGCGGCCCCAAGTCATTTATGACTTGTAGGAATTGATAGTTTGATAGAATGGTCGTTCGTTTAGATTTTGTGCAAGTTTCTGTGTCTTAATGTTTTTAAAACTTAAACAGTTGACTTCAGTCAAAAGTTTAGGAAGACAACCTCAGAATGTAATTCTGACAGTTCTGTTAGCTCCCAAATTTTTAGTCTAGTCTAGAATGACCTTTTATGCAGATCCCGAGGTTTTCGAGCTAATTTCAAGCCCTATTGTGGAATTTAGCTTAAAATAGAGCTTGAGTGTGGGACCCACTTTTTGTCGAGACGACCTCGATTGGAAGTTTTGACTGCTCCATTGAGTCTAGAATGTCTAATTTGGTAGGGTAGCATAATTAGTTACATGCACGTGGTTCTGAACAAATCTCGAGCACCCCATCAGAGAATTCAGGACTTGGCCAAACCAGATAATAATTGGTTCAGACATCAATTACATTTCACATTTGCGGTCACTTGGTCGTGTTTGCGAAGGCCAAGTTTGATGGCCTCGGCGATTGCAAGGCCTGTTCGCGTTCACATGGGTTTAACCTTTTACCCTCTGCATTCGCGGCCTCTTGGCCGCGATCGTGGTGCCTTGACCCCTTTTGCCTTTGCATTAGGAGGCCTTTTGTTGCATTCACAAAGGCCAAGTTTGTAGACGTGCGCAATCATGGGTCCTCTTGGCCACGATCACAATGAGCATTTTTGCCTGGTTTAAAAAGACCATACCTATATTAACACATAATTTAAATTTTCTTTTGGTGATTTTGAGAGCTACAAGACTCTGATTGAGGTGATTCAAAGTCCAGCGTGATCGGAAAGCTTGGGGCTACATGGGGAGGTGTTCGGGGACTATCAGGGAACCTTCATTTGAGATAAATTTGGCTCGAAAGATGCTGCCCAGTCCTTTTTCTTTAGCTTTCATGGTGAAATTTTTTCATGATGTTGGTTTGAGCTATTCCAAGCCCCAAATTGTGCCCCATTTTGGGATACAAGTTTGGAGAGGTAAATCAAACTTTTTAACGAAGTCAATTTTGGAATTCCAGCGTGTGTCCCACAATTTCTGTTTTGACTTTAATTTGTGTCCGTCTTCATTTTTCGTGTTGTTATTGATTATTGATTCTGAGCATGTTTAGCCTTAGTCTAGGCTTAGACTAGTTATTCTCATAGACCTGCGTAGTTTGAAGCCGATAAACCTTAGAATCTCTCCGACGTCGCTTAAGATAGCTTAGCTCCCTGCAGACTGATAAAGTAGACTCGCATCTAATAGTGTGATCCTTAGTTAGGCGACAACTCAGCTCAGCTTGCCTTTTTTTTGTTTTGTCCTTGTGATCGACTCGGCGTACATGTAGTCTATTGTGGGGATTACTAGTGATTTAGCATTGAATTGTGGAGCTAAAAATATAGTGGGTCCCTGACGAGTCTGAGGTGGTCCTGTGTATTGTTGGGATCGATATTGAGCTGGTACAGGAACCTTATGTCACGACCCGATTCTACAACCTGGACGTGGCCGGCACTCGAGAATCATTGTTAGTACCCAAGAGAACCCTCATTCTGGCTGACTACAAGCGAAAGACTAACTCAAGCACACAAAAGCATTAAAACTGAATAAAATTCATGAAACTCCAATACAAAGCTTTAACTTAAATGATTTACTCTGAATATAAATAAAATATTCAACTAGCCAACAATAGGCAACTCAAGTCTTTAAAACACTTAATAAGATAAATGAAATATACTTCTCAAACTCTACTGTCTATCTATGAAGCCTCTAAATGACAAACACGGAACTCGGGACAAGGCCCACGAAATCCTGACAAAACTGAAAAGTAAATGAAATCCTCTAAAATCAAGGAGGCTCATCATAGCTAACTCAAACTCCATGTGGTATCAATGAAGCTCCTGTTGATGACCATGAATACATGTATCTGCATCATGAAACTATGCAGGCCAATTAGTTTAGTACATGGAATGTACGAGCATGCAAGGGGAATTCTAAAGCATAAACATAAGCTTGAACTTGATAAAAAGGAAACATACTTACCTCTTCTCAACTCACTCAACTAAACTTAACTCAAGAATAAGATACTCAACTCAAAGATAAGATATTCAACTCAGTGAAATAAGGCTCAACTCAACAATAAGATATTCAACTTAGTGAAATATGGCTCAACTCAATTATAAGATACTCGACTCTGGGTACTCAACTCTTGATACTCAACTCAATATAAAGCAACAATACATATGCAATATATGAAAAAGGTTTTAAAACAGTAGAAAGTAACTCAATGTATTGAAAAAATCAATAGTAACTCAGTTAGTATGCAAGGATACAATATTAACTTTGTTTGTATATAAAATTAGAAAATAAACTCTGTGTACAGTAAAACCTCTATAAATTAATACTCGGTAAATTAATAATCTCTCTAAAATAATATTTTCCTCTGGTCCCGACTTGGCCCAGTGGAAAAAATCACCAATTTCGATAAGATAATAAGATAATAAATTTCTAGAAGACCCCTATATAAATATATGGTCCCATTAATATCATAAATTAATAATTCTTTAAACGTACAAATATATCTAAGACAATTTAGTGAAACATGATTCTATTGTGTTTTGTTTTTTCTTAAAATTTAAATCTTGTTGAAGTTCATCTCTAATTTTTCTTATTGCATCCAAGAGCTCCGGTGTTGTCTTTCCGAACTACACCAAAAAATTGTGAAGAGTTCTAGATGCGATAAGTGTTTCCTTACGCGTTACTGGTTCCAAAGGTATAGTATCATCTTCAACTTCATCATCAACATTGCTTTTTCGATGGTATCCACAATTTCTTCTACGATTTGGACCTCTGAACATATATTACTTTCACCAGGATAATCCAACACGTTATTGACATCCATTTTATTGAGGTAACCGAGATCATTAATCATGACCTCAAGTTCATGAATGACGTTTTCACATGTAGGTACATTCTAATTATCTAAGATTGCATCCCCCGAACGAATTTTACAGTGTCGAAAATAATTTTCTATTGTCTCTTGCTTAACATATGTAGTCCAAACATGGATTGAAAATTTTATTGCATCCAAAACATTAATCTTTACTGGACATGGCCGGCACTCAAGAACCATTTCTGGTCCCCCAGCGAATCCTCATCCTGGCTGACTACAAGCGGAAGACTAACTCAAGCATACAAAGCTTAAAAGTGAATAAAATTCAATAAACTCAACTTTTCAAATCTTTAACTCAAATAAACAACTCCAAATAAAAATAATATATTCAATTCGCCATAAAATAGGCAACTTAAGTCTTTAAAACTTTTAACAAAATAAATGAACAGGCTTCTGAAACTCTAATGTCTATCTATGAAGCCTCTAAATGACAAAGATGGAAGTTAGGACAAGACCCACGACATCCTGACAAAGCTGAAAAGTAAATGAAATCCTCCGGAAGCAAAAATGCTCACCATAGCTAACTCAAACTCCATGTGGTATCAGCGAAGCTCTTGTTGATGATCACGAATACCTGTATCTGCATCGTGACAAATGTCTCAGTACATGGAATGTACAAGCATGTAAGGGGAATTATAAAGTATAAACATAAGCTTGAACTTGATAAAAAGGAAACATACTTAGCTCTTCTCAACTCACTCAACTAAACTCAACTTAAGAAAAATAGTTCAACTCAACTCAGAGAAATTAAGGCTCAACTCAATGATAAGATAATCAACTCAGTGAAATAAGGCTCAACACAACAATAACATATTCAACTCAGTGAAATAAGGCTTAACTCAATTATCAGACACTCGACTCTGGGTACTCAACTCTGTATACTCAACTCTGGATACTCAACTCTGGATACTCAACTCAATATAAAGCAATAATAAGAGATGCAATATATGGAAAACTTTTAAAACAGTAGAAAGAAACTCCTTGTATTTAAGAATACAATATAAACTCTGTTTGTATATGAAAATACAAAATAACCTCTATGTATATAAGAATACAAAATATCTCTATGGGAGTTTCTCTAACCGACAATCATCACTTATGAGCTATGTGATGATACAACGTTTTGCCTCATGCTGCCAGGGCTGTCATATACCTTGCCAGGGGTATAGAACCTAAATACTAAGTGGATCCACTAGTCTATGCTAAAAGGCACTAAGGAATCATCTAAAAAGTATGACCCTTTCTATCCATGATGGCTATATGGTTTACGGGGGCTGTGAATTGTCTGAACTCTCCCCCATATCGGTGCTCAATACTACTCCCAGAATATAACTAGCTCATATCTTTAAAAACATAATTCTTTTTTTTGGTTTGAGATAATTACTCAAAAACTAGCCCAAGGGCTCTCTAGGAAATCAGTGTTTCCTCTCTTACTTAATTGTGAAAGCATTTACTCTTTACTGAAAACTAGCTCAAAGGCTCTTTTGAAAATCAATGTTTCCTTTCTTGTTTAAATATGAAAACATTTACTCTTTGGGAATACATAGTCCCCATTTACTTTTTTGAAGAAAAGAACTTCACTCTTTACTTTTTACTCAACTCAAAACTCAAGTCTTAAAACAAGTTTAAAGCATTTGCAAAAGACTTTTTAAAATAGAGCTCATGCCGAATTATGGACGTGAACGACTCAATTCAAGGTTTTCAATAACCATAGATATAACTCAATATTTGGAACTCAAGAACTTCAATGATACTACTCATTTCAATAATGCTCAACTCAGAGGGTTCATGCGAAATTATGAGCATGAACTACTCAACTCAAGGACTTAAAGATACTTCTCATCTCAAGGATGCTCGACTTATAGGGTTCATGCGGAGTTATGGGCATAAACTACTCAACTTAAGGACTTCATGGGTAACATGTAATAGTCTCACGATTAGGAATATAATCTCAAAAGGGTTATGAACTCAATACTCAAGACTTAGAACTTGAAGATGCCACTCCTCTCCAAGATACTCAACTCATGGGGTTCATGCAGAATTTATGGGCATGAACGACTCGACTCAAGGTTCTACATAACGATATGGAACTTGTGTATACGACTCTTCTTGTTCTCATACTTACTTCCTCAAGCTTAGCTCAAATCAATAGTTGATCTCAAAGGATTCACAATTGAACTCAAAGACTTTCTTGAACTCTACTCTTGACTCTCCCTTGAATGTAAATTATGAATTAAAGTGTTATGGTTCATGATACGAAGGATCTAGTAATAATAAAGTAGACTCATGAATACATTTTCCTCGGTCTCATACTCACTTGCTCGAGTCTTGAAATAAGTTATTAGAAATTCTAGAAGACTCCTCAAAAAAATCTAAGGGACTTTCTCAAAATGGTTGAAATAACTCTAAAAACTTAACTCTTATCTCTACCTTGAAGTTGATTTATGGATTCAAGGATATGATTTGTGATAGGAATGATATCGTGATGTTTAGGGGTGTTTTTAGATAGTTAAACATGAGAAATGACCAAGAAATCACTGTTTGGAGGCAAGTCCACGTTGCAGAAATGCATTTTAATATTTGGTCTCAAAATAAATTTTGAGGTAGAGGGGTCTGTGACCTATCCGCGACATGGAGAAAAAAGTTTTGTTTCTGAGGAACGTGGACTTGGTACCCAGTTTTTGCCCAACTTTTTCTTTCTTCGTTTTTAATCCCAATTTGCCTAAATTCGATTCCTTTTTCTCAATTTCCCTTTAGATTCAGCTACCCAACACATGTACAAATGAATCTAATCAAATACAACTATAAAATCGACACGATTTCCTCAAGAACTCATCAATCTTATCTAAACTGAAGAACGAAAGTCAATTTCAAGAACACAATTCAAGAACATCAAACCTTCAACTTTCAAGAACAAATTTAACGCTGAAATTAACATGATTGGCATGTGGTGAACAAACTCAACACTATGAAATCTTACATACCTCTTAGGGATCAAACCCATTGTGACATCTTGCAAGTTGATAACTAGAAAGAAGCTTAAAAAAATTGGAAATTTTCATTTTTGGAAAGAATTTGTAAATTCTGGAAATTTGGTTAAGTATGAGAAAAAGTGAGTTTTTGGCCCACTTTGAACAGTCATAAATACTAGCTCAGGATGAGTTAGGTGTAGTTCCCATTATTTTTGGAAAACCCTTGGAATGACCTTTCCAACGCCACCAAGTTTGCTCGATTCCGAGTTCGTATGAGGGAATTATGCCCTTTGGAACTTGGGCAGTTGGTAGGGAAATCCGTCCGGAAATTTTAAGGGCATTTTGGTCTTTTCCCTAGCCATTTCTTTTGGGGTTATATTGTTGTGTTAGGCTGATTTTTGGATCATTATGTACCATTTTAAAGAGTGAGAGCTAGGGCTTGAGAGTGAAGAGGAGAAGAAAAGGAGAAAGAGAAGATCAAGCAAGGATTTTCGTCAAGGATCGTCGTGGATATCGTCGGGGGTGATCCCTACTAGGTATGTGAGTGCATAGTGTTGGGATTGGTCCTTTCGCCCACACGCCAAACTATTTTATTTTTCAAGAAAAGATTGGTTGTGTTATTGAAGTTGTTGGTTGTGTTCTTGATATTGTTGATTGTATTGTGGAAGTTCTTATTGATTTGGGACATGATTTGGTTATGGTTTTGAGTTGAATCTCTTGTATGTTGAGGGATTTTATGACCCTTAGTGGTCGGGGCTGAAACCACTGAAGGTAAAGGAGGTTTAGAGTTGGAAAAAGAGGGAGAAAAGTCGGGTTTTCTGGGGAAGGGGTGGGTGTGTCAAGCCTGCCAGCGCGCCCCAAAGGGGACTCTGAAGTCCAGCACTTGGGGCAGCGTGCCTAGCAGAGCGCCAGCAGGCCCCTTCTGAGCTTCAAGGGCTGGCGCTCCGCGCCTCGCAAAGCGCCAAGGACACCAAGTTTCCCCTCTCTTTCCATACTTTCTCATGCATGTTCCTTGGTATTGTACCTATGTTTCCTAGTTGTTTCCAACACTCCAAGGTACATTTAAATGTCAAGAACTCATATATAAACGTGCGGTCATATACCTTGAATCCATAAACCAATTCAAGGCAAGTTAGTATATCAAATCAAAGTGAAGTTAGAGTCAAGTCAAATAAAGTTAAGAAGTAAGTCCAAGCAAGTCTTTAAAGCTTTTCAAGCGTCGTTATTGAACGTTTTAACTTCGTTTCAAGATTCAAGTCAAGCAAAGAGTATAGAGTTTCAAGTCAAGTGAAGAGTATCGAGTTTCAAGTTAAGTCAAGAGCATAAAGTTGAGTCCATTTCTCAAAAGCTATTAGGGAACTAAGTATTCCCAAAGAAGTTTGTAAATGTTTTTACATTTGAGTAAGAGGGGAATAATGTTTTCCAAAAGAGCCTTTGGGCTAAGTTTTGAGTAATCATCTCAATTAAAGAAAGATGTGTTTAAAGACACTTATGAGCCAAAGTTTTTTTTTTTTTTGTAGTATTGAGCACCGAATTGGGGACACGAGTTCATATTAACTCAACTCTCCATAAGAACCATGCGCCAACATGGGACTTGACGTATCATTCTTTTTAGATGATCACGTAAGATGAAGCTAGTGGATCCACTAAGTTAAATTAAGGTCCTATATCACGGCAAGATATAGGATGGTCCTTGGGCAACGTGAGGTAAAATGTTGTATCACCACTAGGGCTTATAGCGGTGGTTGTCGGTTAAAGAATCTCCCACTAAAGTTATATTACTTTTATATAAGTAAAGTTGAGTTTGTTATTGTTTTATCATTAATGAACTAAGTTGTTTTAATAGTGTTACAAGCCTTATATATTTCATGTGTCTTATTTCTTTATACATTGAGTTCAGTTATTCATGAGTCGAATAGAGCCAAGGTAAGTGTTCTCTTGTACTCTTTTCAAGCTTAGGTTGTGGTTTAGCTTTCCATCTCGCATACTCATACATTCAATGTACTGATGCTAGTTCCCCTGCATCTTTTGACGATGCAGATACAGGTTCCCAGGATCTGCCTCCAGCATGCCGTTGATCCAGCTGAGCACTCCAGAGTCTGTGGTGAGCCTCCTTGCTTTCCGAAGGACTCGGTTATTTTGTGTTCTTAAGTTTTGGTTTATTAGGATGTTGCGGGGTCTGTCCCAACATCCATCTCAGTATTAGAGCTTCATAGACAGTCAATCAATTGGTTAGTTCTGAGTCTCTCATCTATGTATATATGTAAATATTCTATTTTTGGGACTCGAGCTGCCTTTTTGGCCAGATTTTTATCAGATAAGTTGTTTTATGTCCTTGCATCGCATGGAGTTATTCTATTGAGTTAGTTTCTGCTGAGTTAAGAAAGCCAGGCAAAGGGTTCGCTTGGGGCCAGCAATGGTCTTCGAGTGTCGGCCACGTCCAGGGTATAGGCTCGGGGCGTGACAAACTTGGTATCAGAGCCCAGAGTTCAAGAGTCCTAGGGAGTCTATGAAGCCGTGTCTGTAGAGTCCTAGTTATCGGTGTGAAGCACGCCACATCTGTAATTGGGAGACTGCAACATTTAGGAAGATTTCTCACTTCTTTCATACTCATCTCATGCGTTAGAGTTTATCTCTAAAAAGTTTATTTCTAATCCGTGCTTGTGCGTGTTTTCAAATAACCATGCCTCCACGAAGAGTTGGAAGGGGGCGCCTTCCTAGACGTTATGTTGATGAGCAAGAGTTACCTAATGCACCTGGAGTGCAGCATCAAGGGGACGTTTCTAATGCCGAGTTCAGAGAGGCAATTAGAATTCTGAGTCAAGCTGTAACTAATCAGATTGGTCAGCAAAGGGGAGCTCGACATGAAGGAGCTGACACTTCCAGGATTCGTGAGTTCTTGTGGATGAATCCTTCGAGTTTCATGGGTTCAAACACTACTGAGGATCCAGAGAACTTCATTGAGGAGTTGAAAAAGATTTTTGATGTGATGCATGTGGCAGATATTGAGCGGGTTGAACTAGTTGCGTATCAATTGAAGGAGGTTGCTAGGACGTGGTTCGACCAGTGGAAAGGGGGCAGAGTTGAGAATGCACCACCTGCGAATTGGGCCTGTTTTGAGGAAGCTTTCTTGGGGCGTTTCTTTCCTCGAGAATTGAGAGAGGCCAAGGTACGTGAGTTCCTCACACTTAAGCAGGAGTCTTTGAGTGTTCATGAGTACAGTTTGAAGTTCACACAATTATTCCGCTATGCTCCAGAGATGGTTGCGGACATGAGGAATATAATGAGTTTGTTTGTTGCTGGGCTATCTCGGTTGTCAAGCAAGGAAGGTAGGGCTGCAATGCTTATCGAGTACATAGACATATAAAGGTTGATGGTCTATGTGCAACAAGTTGAAGAAGAGAAGCTGAGGGACAGAGAAGAGTTCAAAAATAAGAGAGCTAAGACTGGTAGCAAGTCCGGGCAGCAGAAAGGTAATTCAAATCGTTCCTCCTTTCAGCAAAGGCAAAAGGGACCTGCTCCATCATTTGCTAGAGCACCTGCATCCGGATACAGAGGTGAATTTAATGGCCAGAATTCGAAGGACTTCAAGGCTAGACCAGCACAGTCTAAAGGTAGTGTGGCACAAGGAGGTAGTTTGATTCCTGCATGTGCTAGGTGTGGTAGAACCCACCCCGGTAAATGTCGTGATGGCCAGATAGGTTGTTTTAAATGTGGGCAGGAGGGTCACTTCATGAAAGAGTGCCCTAAGAATAAGCAAGGTAGTGGAAATTTGGGAAGTAGGGCCCAATCTTCTTTAGTTGCTCCCCCAGACAGGATGGCACCTAGAGGAGCTACTTCTAGTAGCGGTGGAGGAGCAAACCGCCTCTATGCAATCACCAGTCGCCATGAGCAAGAGAATTCTCCAAATGTTGTCACTGGTATGATCAAAGTATTTGATTTTGATGTGTATGCTTTGCTAGACCCAGGAGCAAGTTTATCTTTTGTAACTCCTTATATTGCAAATAAGTTTGATGTTCTTCCTGAAAGACTTTGTGAACCCTTTTGTGTTTCTACTCTATTCTAGCAGAAAGAGTTTATCGTGATTGTCCTGTTTCTATCAATCACAAGAGCACCATGGCTGATTTGGTTGAGTTAGACATGGTTGATTTCGATGTCATTTTAGGTATGGATTGGCTTCATGCCTGCTATGCATCGATAGATTGTAGAACTCGAGTGGTCAAGTTTCAGTTGACGAATGAGCTAGTCATAGAGTGGAGTAGTAGTTCAGCAGTGCCTAAGGGTCGTTTCATTTCGTACCTTAAGGCAAGCAAGTTAGTTTCAAAGGGTTGTGTCTATCACTTGGTCTGAGTTCATGACTCTAGTGTTGAGATGCCTCCTTTTCAGTCAATTCCTATAGTAAGAGAGTTTCCAGAAGTTTTTCCTGATGATCTACCCAGAATTCATCCTGAGAGAGAAACAGATTTCGGCATATATCTCATTACAGATACTCGTCCTATCTCTATTCCGCCATATAGAATGGCACCAGCAGAGTTGAAAGAGTTGAAAGATCTCCTAGATAAGGGTTTCATTCGACCGAGTGTCTCACCTTGGAATGCTCCGGTCTTGTTTGTAAGAAAGAAAGATGGTTCCCTTAGAATGTGTATAGACTACCGCCAGTTCAATAAGGTTACCGTCAAGAATAAGTACCCTCTTCCAAGGATTGATGATCTTTTCGATCAGCTTCAGGGTGCCACTTATTTTTCGAATATTGACCTCAGATCAGGCTATCACCAGTTAAGATTAAGGGAATGTGATATTTCAAAGACAGCATTCAGGACTAGATATGGTCATTATGAGTTTTTAATTATGTCCTTTGGTTTGACCGATGCGCCGGCAGCTTTCATGGACTTGATGAATAGAGTCTTCAAACCTTATTTAGATATGTTTGTTATTGTTTTTATTGATGACATACTAATCTATTCAAGGAATGAAGAAGATCATGCTAGCCATCTCAAAATAGCTCTTCAGACTTTAAAAGATAAGGAGTTGTATGCCAAGTTCTCTAAGTGTGAGTTTTGGCTTAAGTCTGTGGCGTTCCTAGGCCACATTGTGTCTGGGATGGAATTAAAGTTGATACTCGAAAAATTGAGGCAGTGCAGAATTGGCCTAGACCCACATCTCCAACTGAAATTAGGAGTTTCTTGGGATTAGCTGGCTATTATACAAGGTTTTTTGAGGGGTTCTCGACTATTCCATCTCTCTTAACAAAGTTGACTCAGAAGACAGTGAAATTTCAATGGTCTGAAGCTTGTGAGAAAAGCTTTCCGGAATTAAAAAAGAGGTTGATTTCTGCTCCAGTTTTGACGATACCAGAAGGTACTCAAGGTTTTGTGGTGTATTGTGATGCATCTAGAGTTGGTTTGGGTTGTGTCTTAATGCAGAATGGCAAGGTTATGGCTTATGCCTCCAGACAGTTGAAAGTTCATGAGAAGAACTACCCAACCCATGACTTAGAGTTGGCTGTTGTAGTATTTGCTTTGAAGAATGGCGTCATTACTTGTATGGCGTGCATGTTGATGTGTTCACTGATCACAAGAGTCTTCAATATGTGCTTACTCAGAAAGAGCTTAATCTCAGACAAAGGAGGTGGTTAGAATTACTCAAGGATTATGACCTAAGTATTCTGTACCACCAAGGTAAGGCTAACGTTGTTGCTGATTCTTTAGTTACTAGGGATTTCTCTCCAGTGTCTGCTAAGATGCTCGGGTCTTTGGTTGACGCTATTTATGTGGAAAAGACCCCGATTTTCTCAAAGATTAAAGATGTCACTGGTACTATGTTTCTGTCTTTGACCTATCGATTGAGGGGTGCTTCTTATCGTATCTGTGGTGTGCCCTATCACCCTAAATCTAAGTGATGGATGCCTCACTATCTTTGTATGCTTTCGCCGCCCGTTATCATTAAAACTGTGGTTAGGATATTCCACAGAAAGAGGTGTAGCGGTGAAGAACGGGGCCGAGTTATCGTTAGTGTTAGAAGTGAAAGAGAAACAAGATCAAGATCCCATTTTGCTTGAGTTGAAGGCAAATGTTCAAAAGCAAAGAGTAGTAGCTTTTGAACAAGGGGGAGATGGTGTTTTGAGATTTCAAGGTAGATTGTGTGTACCTATGGTAGATGGACTTCAAAAGAGAATTATGGAGGAAGCTCACAGCTCCAGATATTTCATTCATCCGGGTTCCACCAAGATGTATCGTGACTTGAGAGAAGTTTATTGGTGGAATGGCATAAAGAAGGGCATTGTTGAGTTTGTTGCTAAGTGTCCAAATTGCCAACAAGTGAAAGTTGAACACCAAAGGCCCGGTGGTTTGGCTCAGAGGATAGAACTTCTGGAATGGAAATGGGAGATGATCAATATGGATTTCATCACAGGGTTGCCAAGGTCTCGCAGACAGCATGATTTTATTTGGGTGATTGTCGACAGAATGACAAAGTCAGCCCATTTTCTACCAGTAAAGACTACCCTTTCAGCATAAGATTATGCCAAGTTGTATATTCAAGAGATAGTGAGACTTCATGGAGTCCCAATCTCCATTATTTCAGATAGAGGTGCACAGTTTACTGCACAGTTCTGAAAATCGTTTCAGAAAGGCTTGGGTTCAAAGGTGAACTTAAGTACTGCCTTTCATCCTCAAACTGATGGGCAAGCCGAGCGTACTATTCAGAATTTAGAAGATATGTTGAGGGCTTGTGTAATTGATTTCAAAGGGAGTTGGGATGATCACCTACCTCTCATTGAGTTTGCCTACAACAACAATTACCACTCCAGCATCTAGATGGATCCATATGAAGCTCTTTATGGGAGAAGATGTAGATCTCCTATTGGATGGTTTGAAGTTGGTGAAGCAGGGTTGATAGGACTAGATTTAGTTCACCAAGCTATGGAGAAGGTGAAAGTGATTCAAGAGAGATTGAAAATGGCATAGAGTCGTCAGAAATCCTACACCGATGTTAGGAGAAGAGCGTTAGAGTTTGAAGCAGATGACTGGGTATATTTGAAAGTTTCATCCATGAAAGGGGTTATGAGGTTTGGTAAGAAGGGGAAACTTAGTCCCCGGTATATTGGACCTTACCGCATAGCTAAGAGCATTGGCAATGTTGCTTATGAGTTGGAGTTACCAAAGGAACTAGCAGCGGTTCATCCGGTATTCATATCTCTATGTTGAAGAAGTGCATAGGAGATCCTTCATTGATCCTACCAACGAAAGTATTAGGATTAAGGATAACTTATCTTATGAGGAGATTCCTGTTCAGATTTTAGATCGCCAAGTCCGTAGGCTGAGAACGAAGGATGTAGCATCAGTCAAGGTCCTTTGGAGTAAGCAATTTGTTGAGAAAGCTACTTGGGAAGCCGAAGAGGACATGAAGAAGAGATATCCATATCTCTTTGAATACGGAGGAAATGCAGATTAAGGTACTAATTTCCTTCCTAGTGCTCTTTGAATTATAGTGAGCATGTTGTTGTTGTTGCATGATTACTTGTTAAGTGTTCGAGTGATGTTACACCCTTAGCCTTTTAAGAGTAATCTCATTCGAGGAAGAATGTTCCCAAAGGGAGAGATATTGTGACATCTTGCAAGTTGATAATTAGAAAGAAGCTTAAAAAAATTGGAAATTTTCATTTTTGGAAAGAATTTGTAAATTCTAGAAATTTGGTTAAGTATGGGAAAAAGTGAGTTTTTGGCCCACTTTGAGCAGTCATAAATCCTAGCTCAGGATGATTTAGGTGTAGTTCCAGTTACTTTTGGAAAACCCTTGGAATGACCTTTCCAACGCCACCGAGTTTGCTCGATTCCGAGTTCGTATGAGGGAATTATGCCCTTTGGAAGTTGGGCAGTTGGTAGGGAAATCCGTCCGGAAATTTTAAGGGCATTTTGGTCTTTTCCCTAGCCATTTCTTTTGGGGTTATATTGCTGTGTTAGGCTGATTTTTGGATCATTTTGTCCCATTTTAAAGAGTGAGAGCTAGGCCTTGAGAGTGAAGAGGAGAAGAAGAGGAGAAAGAGAAGACTAAGCAAAGATTTTCGTCAAGGATCGTCGTGGATATCGTCGGGGGTGAGCCCTACTAGGTATGTGAGTGCATAGTGTTGGGGTTGGTCCTTTCCCCCACACGCCAAACTCTTTTATTTTTCAAGAAAAGATTGGTTGTGTTGTTGAAGTTGTTGGTTGTGTTCTTAATGTTGTTGATTGTGTTGTGGAAGTTCTTGTTGATTTGGGATATGATTTGGTTGTGGTTTTGAGTTGAATCTCTTATATGTTGAGGGATTTTATGATCCTTAGTGGTTGGGGTTGAAACCATTGAAGGTAAGGGAGGTTTAGAGTTGGAAAAAGAGGGAGATGGGGAAGGGGCTGGTGCGTTGCGCCTGCCAGCGCTCCCCAAAGGGGACTATGAAGTCCAGCCCTTGGGGCGGCGCGCCTAGCAGAGCGCCAGCAGTCCCCTTCTGAGCTTCAAGGGCTGGCACTCCGCGCCTTGCAGAGCGCCAAGGACGCCAAGTTTCCCCTCTCTTTTCATACTTTCTCATGCATGTTCCTTGGTATTGTACCTATGTTTCCTAGTTGTTTCCAACACTCCAAGGTACGTTTTGAATGTCAAGAACTCATATATAAACGTGTGGTCATATACCTTGAATCCATAATCCAATTCAAGGCAAGTTAGTATCAAGTCAAAGTGAAGTTAGAGTCAAGTCAAGTAAAGTTAAGAAGTAAGTCCAAGAAAGTCTTTAAAGCTTTTCAAGCGTCGTTATTGAACGTTTTAACTTCGTTTCAAGTTTCAAGTTAAGCAAAGAGTATAGAGTTTCAATTCAAGTGAAGAGTATCGAGTTTCAAGTTAAGTCAAGAGCATAAAGTTGAGTCCATTTCTCAAAAGCTATTAGGGAACTAAGAAAGTTCCCAAAGAAGTTTGTAAATGTTTTTACATTTAAGTAAGAGGGGAACTATGTTTTCCAAAAGAGCCTTTGGGCTAAGTTTTGAGTAATCATCTCAATTAAAGAAAGATGTGTTTAAAGACACTTATGAGCCAAAGTTTTTTTTTTGGAGTAGTATTGAGCACTGAATTGGGGATACGAGTTCATATTAACTCAACTCTCCATAAGAACCATGCGCCAACATGGGACTTGACATATCATTCTTTTAAGATGATCACGTAAGATGAAGCTAGTGGATCCTCTTAGTTAAAGTAAGGTCCTATATCACGGCAAGGTATAGGATGGTCCTTGGGCAACGTGAGGTAAAACATTGTATCACCACTAGGGCTCATAGCGGTGGTTGTCGGTTAAAGAATCTCCCACTAAAGTTATATTACTTTTATATAAGTAAAGTTGAGTTTGTTATTGTTTTATCATTAATGAACTAAGTTGTTTTAATAGTGTTACAAGCCTTATTTATTGCATGTGTCTTATTGCTTTATATATTGAGTTCAGTTATTCATGAGTCGAATAGAGCCAAGGTAAGTGTTCTCTTGTACTCTTTTCAAGCTTAGGTTGTGGTTTGGCTTTCCATCTCGCATACTCGTACATTCAATGTACTGATGCCAGTTGGCCTGCATCTTATGACGATGCAGATACAGGTTCCCAGGATCAGCCTGCAGCACGCCATTGATCTAGCTGAGCACTCCAGAGTCTGTGGTGAGCCTCCTTGCTTTTCGGAGGACTCGATTATTTTGTGTTCTTAAGTTTTGTTTTATTAAGATGTTACGGGGTCTGTCCCAACATCCATCTCAGTATTATAGAGGCTTCATAGACAGTCAGTCAGTTGGTTAGTTTTGAGTCTCTCATCTATGTATATATGTAAAAATTCTATTTTTGGGACTCGAGTTGCCTTTTTGGCCAGATTTTTATCAGATAAGTTGTTTTATGTCCTTGCATCGCATGGAGTTATTATGTTGAGTTAGTTTCCGCTGAGTTAAGAAAGCCAGGCCAAGGGTTCGCTTGGGGCCAGCAATGGTCTTCGAGTGCCGGCCACGTCCAGGGTATAGGCTCGGAGCGTGACACCCATGGCAAAAATCCATAATAAAACTCAAGAACCTCGACGAACGCCTTGATCATTTCCTCTTTTCTCCTCTTTTCTCTTCTTTTCTCTTCTTTTCTATTCTTGAACTCTTAACTAAAACCCTAGGTGTATATTAGAATTATAAAACTAAAACTAACCATATTAGACCCATAAAACCTTAATAAAAATGAATTAAACCTGATTAGGTAAGGAAAAGACCAAAATACCCCTCATTATATTTGGGTAACTTTCCATAATTGGACAGACTGACTTAAAAAGGGCATATCTCACTCATACAAGCTCAAAAGTTAGCAAACTCAGTGGCATTGGAAAGATAATTCAAAGACCTTTCATTTGCTATCTTATAGCCCACCTAACTCATCATGTACCGAAGGTTATGGTCATTTGAAGTTGACCCAAAACTTAAAGGAACTTAGGAATGATTTGAATGAANTGGTTGTCGGTTAAAGAATCTCCCACTAAAGTTATATTACTTTTATATAAGTAAAGTTGAGTTTGTTATTGATTTATCATTAATGAACTAAGTTGTTTTAATAGTGTTACAAGCCTTATATATTGCATGTGTCTTATTGCTTTATATATTGAGTTCAGTTATTCATGAGTCGAACAGAGCCAAGTTAAGTGTTCTCTTGTACTCTTTTCAAGCTTAGGTTGTGGTTTGGCTTTCCATCTCGCATACTCGTACATTCAATGTACTGATGCCAGTTGGCCTGCATCTTATGACGATGCAGATATAGGTTCCCAAGATCAGCCTCCAGCATGCCGTTGATCTAGCTGAGCACTCCAGAGTCTGTGGTGAGTCTCCTTACTTTTCGGAGGACTCGGTTATTTTGTGTTCTTAAGTTTTGTTTTATTAGGATGTTGCGGGGTCTGTCCCAACATCCATCTCAGTATTATAGAGGCTTCATAGACAGTCAGTCAGTTGGTTAGTTTTGAGTCTCTCATCTATGTATATATGTAAAAATTCTATTTTTGGGACTCGAGTTGCCTTTTTGGCCAGATTTTTATCAGATAAGTTGTTTTATGTCCTTGCATCGCATGGAGTTATTCTGTTGAGTTAGTTCCGCTGAGTTAAGAAAGTCAGGCCAAGAGTTCTCTTGGGGCCAGCAATGGTCTTCGAATGTCGGCCACGTCTAGGGTATAAGCTCGGAGCGTGACACCCATGGCAAAAATCCATAATAAAACTCAAGAACCTCGACGAACGCCTTGATCCTTTCCTCTTTTCTCCTCTTTTCTCTTCTTTTCTCTTCTTGAACTCTCAACTAAAACCCTAGGTGTATATTAGAATTATAAAACTGAAACTAACCAGATTAGACCCATAAAACCTTAATAAAAATGAATTAAACCTGATTGGGTAAGGAAAAGACCAAAATACCCCTCATTATTTTCGGGTAACTTTCCATAATTGGACAGACTGACTTAAAAAGGGCATATCTCACTCATACAAGCTCAAAAGTTAGCAAACTCAGTGGCATTGGAAAGATAATTCAAAGACCTTTCATTTGCTATCTTATAGCCCACCTAACTCATCATGTACCGAAGGTTATGGTCATTTGAAGTTGACCCAAAACTTAAAGGAACTTAGGAATGATTTGAATGAACTCTCTTTATTTCTTCTTGGAACTCAAGGTGCTACATCTAGTGACCTTAACACTTAGGAAATTTTAAATTCCTTTGTAAAATCTTACTCACTACGAAGAACGGTTTGAGTCTTAGCTCAAAAATTAGTTGGGGTGTTACACCAACATCACAAGGTTGAAATTAGTAAAATACAATGCTTTTGATGTATTCGTTGTACTTTATGTATAGTATTTTTTTTTATGTGAAATTAATAAATATGATACATAACTTAGTAAGATTACAATGATACTGATATAATCAAAATTAACTTTCATTAAATTTCAAACCATTTTTTAAACTAATAAATATTAATTTATCGATTAAATAATGTCTGTATCAAATAATAAATTTCATGGTCCCACCTATATTAATTTATAGAGGTTTTACCGTATATAAGAATACAAAATATCTCTGTGTATTAAAGAATACAAAATATCTCTGTGGGAGTTTCTCTAACTAACAACCATCACTATGAGCTAAGTGATGATACAACGTCTTGCCTCACGCTGCCAGGGCTGTCTTATACCTTGCTGGGGGTATAGAACCTAACTACTAAGTGGATCCACTAGTCTATGTTAAAAAGCACTAAGGAATTATCTAAAAAGTATGACCCTTTTCTACCCATACTGGCTACACGGTTTATGGAGACTATAAATTATCTGAACTCTAGCTCGTTCCCAAATCAGTGCTCAATACTTCTCCCAAAATGTGACTAGCTCATATGTTTAAAAACATAACTTTTTCTGTGGTTTGAGATAATTACTCAAAAATTAGCTCAAAGGCTCTCTTGGAAATCCCTCTCTTGCTTAAATGTGAAAACATTTACTCTTTGGGAATAATTAGTTCCCATATACTCTTTTGAAGAAAAAGAACCTCATTTGTTACTCTTACTCAACTCAAAGCTCAATTCTTAAAACAAGTTTAAAGCATTTGTTAAAAGCTTTTTGAAAGACTCTAAGAACTCTCTAGACTGCTCGACTCATAGAGTTCATGCGGAATTCTGGGCATGAACAACTCAACTCAAGGGCTTCATAGGTAGCATGTAGTAGTCCCATAAGTAGGAATATAATCTCAAGTGGATTAGGAACTCAATGCTAAAAGACTTAGAACTCGAAGATGCTACTTATATCGAAGACACTCAATGTATGGAGTTCATGCGGAATTTATGAGCACGAACGACTCGACTGAAGGGTATAAAGAACATTATGGAACTCATGTATACAACTCTTCTCATCCTCATACTTACTTCCTCAAAACTTAGTTCAAATCGATAGTTGATCTCAAAGGATTCACAATTGAACTCAAAGACTTTTTTTGAAACTCTCTCTTGAATTTGAATTATGAATTCAAGAGTTATGGTTCATAATAGAAAGGATATCGTGAAAACAAAGTATACTCATAAATACATTCTCCTCATTCTCATACTTACTTGCTCGAGTCTTGAAACAAGTTATTAGAAGTTGTAGAAAACTCCTCAAAAAGACTCAAAGGGACTTTCTCAAAATGTTCGAAAGATCTCTCAAAACCTAACTCTTAACTCTAACTTGAATTTTAGTAATGAATTCAAGGTTATGATTCATGTTATGAGTGATTTCTAGTGTTTATAAGTAGTTTAGAGTGATTAGAATCAAAAGGGAGTGAAGGTACACTTTAAAAGAACTCAAACTGAGCAATCGACTGCAAACTGGATGGGGCAGGCGGCCCTGGTGCACTGAGTAGCACGGGGCGCCAGCCCATAAATTACAGAAGAGGATTTGGGGCATACTAGCTGGTGCGGGGCGCTAGGCCCCAACCCAGAAAAACCCCACGAATTGCTTTGCTCGTTTTCTCACCCTAACTCGCTTAGAATCAAACGGTTTCTTCCCCAATCACTTGGATTCAATTACTCAACATAATTACACTATAATACACTCAAAAAACCCTCAAATCACTAACTTTCATCTCAATAATTCATCAAAAACCCAATAAAACAAGATTTAGAATGAACTTCAAAAACACTTATAAAGAACTCATCAAGAACGCAACATACTCCAACTTATTAATGAAATTCGTAAAATAAACTCATGATTGGCATGTGGGTGAATGAACCCTACACTATGAAAACTTACATACCTCTTAGGGATTAAACCCATGGCGAAAATCCGCAACAAAACTCAAGAACCTCGACGAACACTTTGATCATCTACTCTTTTCTCCTTTTTTCTTCTTGAACTCTCAACTAAAACCCTCGGCGTATATTAGGATTATAAAACTGAACCTAATCAGCTTAGATCCCTAAAACCTTACTAAAAATGAATTAGATCTGATTAGGTAAGGAAAAGACTAAAATACCCCTTACTATTTTCGAATAACTTTCCTTAACTGGACAGCCTGAATTCAAAAGGTCATATCTCACTCATCCGACCTCAAAACTTATCAAACTTGGTGGCGTTGGAAAGATAATTCAAAGACCTTTCATTTGATATCTTATGGGCCACCTAACTCATCTTGTNCACTAACTTTCATCTCAATAATTCATCAAAAACCCAATAAAACAAGATTTAGAATGAACTTCAAAAACACTTATAAAGAACTCATCAAGAACGCAACATACTCCAACTTATTAATGAAATTCGTAAAATAAACTCATGATTGGCATGTGGGTGAATGAACCCTACACTATGAAAACTTACATACCTCTTAGGGATTAAACCCATGGCGAAAATCCGCAACAAAACTCAAGAACCTCGACGAACGATCATCTACTCTTTTCTCCTTTTTTCTTCTTGAACTCTCAACTAAAACCCTAGGTGTATATTAGGATTATAAAATTGCACCTAATCAGCTTAGATCCCTAAAACCTTACTAAAAATGAATTAGATCTAATTAGGTAAGGAAAAGACTAAAATACCCCTTACTATTTTCGGATAACTTTCCTTAACTGGACAGCCTGAATTCAAAAGATCATATCTCACTCATCCAGCCTCAAAACTTATCAAACTTGGTGGCGTTGGAAAGATAATTCAAAGACCTTTCATTTGATATCTTATGGGCCACCTAACTCATATTGTGCTAACAGTTATGGTCATTTGAAGTTGATCCAACACTTAAAGGAGCTTAGGAATGACTTGAATGAACTCTCTTTAGTTATTCTTGGAACTCAAGGTCCTACATCTAGTGACCTTAACACTCAAGAAAATTTAAAATTCCTTGGTAAAAACTTACAAACTATGAATGATGGTTCAAGTATTAGCTCAATAATTTTCTGGGGTGTTACACCTTAGAATCATTGGAGTTCATGTTCTACAATTCCAGCCCATATACCTTGTTACTACTCCTGTTTCGCGGCACCTATGCATCTTTTTCAACAGGGTTTAGTCCTCGTTTGTATTACTCATTTGATTAATTTCAAGTCCTAAGTGGTTAATCATACTCTTTTTGATCCGATTCAGGTCCTGACTTGGAGATTCTATCTTATGTCCCCTTTGATCCGATTCAAGTTTTGATTAGGTGAATCTATTATAAATCCTTTTTTATCTGATTAAAGTTCTAAATGAGTGATTACATTGGATTCTTGGATGAATTTACCGTGATTGCAGTCTGGGGAATGTTGTGGAAGTTTTGGAAATATCCTGAGTTTCTCTTATTTAGTTTTCCGCTATTCTGTGTACCTGTTAGGCATATAGAGGTTCATTTGGGCTTTACTTAAACTTGTGCATGAGTGTACCTTCTGGGCTTGTAGGGGTCCAATTAGGTTTAGTTAGTTGTACTTACTTCATTTCTATTTTTCCTACACTCGTGTGCATTCCTTTTCGTATTCCCTTATTGACTTTTGTTTACGTTTAATTCTAGCATTTCATATTGCCTTTACTTTTCTTAGGTAGTCGATCTATGATGCCTACTGAGTACCAGTTATTTTGGTAATCATACTACACTCTGTAATTATTTCGTGATGTAGTTTTGCGCACCAGTTACCAGCATTGATATCGAGCATGTGTTGCCAGATCCGGAGGCAAGGGTGAGCACATGGCCTTCGGGACTTTACCTGTCTCCTTCTGTATTTTGTTTGCTAGTATTTTATATTCTGAGATAAGCCTTGTATTTTGGGTCCACTTTTGGGACTTGTACTCTTTCATTTAGTAGCTACGTACTTGTAACTTTCAAGTTCTGAGATGGAGCTTTGTCATTGAACTTATATCTTTGGTTTGCTTCGGTTTCTCTCTTATTATTGCTTTTAAATCATTGCCCCCGCCTTGTTTCTGCCCTTATACCCATTACATGTCATTCGAGGTAATGAGCTGGCTTACCCACTGGTGGATGATAGTAGGTGACATCATGACCCGATTTCTTAGGTCATGATGACACCTACTACATCCTGCCAGTAGATATGCCTAACCCCTAGCCCGGACCATAGGCAACGGGTTATGTAGCTAAAGATAAAAATAGAAGAAAAAAGCTAACGAAAATGAGAAGAAAGAGAAGTCAACAGAAATATAACACAAGGAACCATCCCAAGACCTGACATTAGTCAATAGTAGAGCCTCTAATCAAAATAATAGTACAAGGCTTTTACAAATATTAGGGTGGCAAAATCAAGCTCAACCCGCCCAACCCATTTAGGTTTGAGTTGGTTATTGACCCACCCATTTTTTAGTTCAACTCAACGCATTAAAAATCGGGTTGATATGTAACCCAAATTGATTTTTGAAAAATCTTGTCAAAATATTATTAAAAACTTTTTTGTTGATTATATATGTTATATATAGTTATAATAGAGAAAAACAATTATTTGGTACAAAAGCTTATTAAATAACAAATAAATCTACTAAAATTTAGTAAAAATTACACGGGATGGATAATGAACTGTTATCTAACCCGTTTTGACCCAACTCATTTTTGCCTAAACAAATTTGGTTGGGTTGGGTCTTCATACGTTTATTGTCTTGACCCATTCTGATCTGCCCAAATTTAACCCAACCCACCCGATTGCCACCCCTAACAAATATAATACACGTACAGATTGTCTCTAAATACAACATATAAACTAGTCCTTGCCAAAATAGAAGGAGATCAGCAACTCCAAACGCCAAGAACTCACCCAGTCTCCAAATTTCAAAAGTTACTTTGTACGAACTCCAAATCAATGGAGAGAACTCGTACTATCATGAACAGAAATATCATGATAAGACAAATACCAGAGATGAAGAATGAGAATACATATAGTAAACAACCGAGTCAAAGAATGTTCCCGGAGGCGCAATCCCAACAACCTATTCACAACGGAGTGATGCTATGGATGCCAACTACCCAAGGTCAGGGAGAACTAATATCAAGAAAATGTAAGTAACAACCTAATGGGTATTAGATCAATAACACAGAAATACAATTAAAGTTAAACAACAACCTAACCACCCTTAAGCTCGAAAGGTACAGACAACAAACAAAACCAATCGGCCCCGATAAATCGGAGGGTACAAACAATAACCAATTATACAGGTGATAATAAATGCATATGAAGGTAGGAAATGCAATAGAACCAGTGGAACCATTAGTAACCAAGTGTATACACCTACACCTCTTCCCTAATCAAGCGAGGTAGAACTCATGCAACTCCCTCTTCATGTACAGTGAAACACGGCTAGATAGACCTATAGGGGATGCGGGAAGCTTGTCTACACTGCCTGGGGATGAACCAAGACTTACAATATACTATCATCTCCATCGTGGTACCGTAGGTACGAGTAGACAAATTAACGTAGGAAAGGGCAACGACGCACCGGCTAGTCAAGTAAAAGTTGAGGACTCTATATGCCTCCAATGTTTTAATTAGAAAAGGAGCACATCATCGATGCCTCATAAATCTCAAAAACTAGTTATCAAAGTTATTCAGGTAGTACGAATCCCATTAAAATTAGTTTAAAATAGTGATGAGTGAAATCAGTCTTTTTCCAAAACTAGAAATGATGAACCAGTGCATGAACTAGGATTGTACCACAAAACACATGAGAATGCGTAATCAATGCAATACATGCCATCACCAGCATCCAAACTAGGCACACGAAATCAGAAATACAATACTAATACTACCACACTACAAGGCGGAGAGAACTAACCTGGAATCCAATTGGTCCTCCACCACGACCTTAGGCCCAACAATATAATCAACAAACTCGATAAAGGCATAAAAAGCCTACCGCTAATCAAAAAAGGAAGGAATCAGGGAGAGGCTCAGAATAAAGTAAGGGGAGGGAATAACACAAGGATCGATGCCTTACCCCAAACATGCCACTCCAATTCACAACCGAGCACAACTCAAGTAACCTATGGCTATGACGTGTCACTAAGGTCTGAAGCACTAACACAAGATACAGTATACGAAACCAGCCCTATCGAGAGCAGAACACAGCTACAAGGGTGCTTAAATACATTCTTATGCGCAAAATTATGCTCAAGAGCATGAACAAAAAAGGAAATTAACTCACACCTATTTTTTCTTCAAAATGTGACGGTTTTAAAAATAAAATAAAAGAGAAAAAGACATTTTTTTTGTATTATTTTTTTGGGGTCGCCACTTGGAATTGAGTTTTTTGGTGTTCCAAGTCACCTTATAAATTCCTAATAAAGGAAATGACTCTTTATTATTTAGTCTACAAAATAAAAGATCGGGTAAGAAATTTTATTTATCAGGGAAAAGGTGTGAGGCACACCACGAGTCCCGTTATTTTATCATGGTCGCTTTATGACTCATGTTTGACTAAAAATAAATTTTGCATAAAAATATTGTTTTGTTAATTACTAATTTTACATTTTAAAAAATTGAATTGTGTGATATCATAGCCTAGGAGCGTAGCCACATACAAAATCTTTTTTAAAAAATAAAATAAAATAATACACATTAGGATTGTAATCAAACACATGGTGATATTTAATTAAAAAAAAAATTTAAAAAAATAGTTAATGAATCAAATTTAAAACAATATAATTAACGAATCAATTTAAAAAATAATAATTAAGGAATCAATAAACTTGTTATAACATTTAAACCAATAAAAAGGGGAATTTTTTTCTAAGATCTAGGAGTTTTAGAAATATCATAGTAATACAATGTACTAATCCTAACTAAAAATTGCACCAATTATATTTAGGAAGAATACATCGATAATATTTAATTTATCCGATAAATATTTTGTAAATATTTAAATAATAATTTATTTTACTTGAGAACTTGTATGTACATGATAAAATGTTTCTGCTAAACATTTTCGATTCAGATTCTTGAAAGAGATTTTGAGCTAAATTTCAAACGTCCATTAAATGATAACTAGTGACATAAAATATGTTGTGTTTTAAAACTATTTTATGTGAGAAATTTATAAGCTAAAGCATAATGAGCGTTTGAGGATGCACACATAAACTTTTCCAAAAATTAAGTAAAAGTGTCTTAAATACTATTTTATATGTTTAGATGTTTATTCAAGCAAATCATAGTTTGAGTATCTAAACTTCAAATGAAATTAACCACTCCCTCCATTTATTTTACTTACCCATTATATTATACTAAATATACCATTTTCACTTGTCATTTTTCTCATATAAAAAGTAAAAAACATATATTTTTTTCACATTTATTCATCAAATCATATCTTTAAATCTATGACTATACATTATAATAAAATACACATATTAATCATTATTTCAGAGATTAATAAATTTCAAAGAAAATCGAGAAAGTATAATAATTTAGTCATGTAGTACACATGTATATTTATAAATTTTGGATAAGGCACAAGTATTATATATATATATATATATATATATAACTTAAATAGTTTGCCCTCTTTATTTTTTAAAATAATAACTAAGCTCCCTCTTTTTTTAACAAAAAGAAATGTAGGGAAGAAAACTCATTTTAATTAATTATTCTTTCATAAAATTAAAAAAAAAAACTAATGAAATTTCAGAAATAACTATACTTATAAAATTTTCAGCTTTACGAAAATGACCGCATTTTTATTTTTTAAAAGGAAATTGCATAAATAGTCAATTTTTTCTAATAGTTAAAAATACTAACCAAAACATAGCCATATTTTCATTTTTGTTTGAAAACTATTTTTACATATTTCTATAAGAGAACAAAAAGTTTTTANGGGAAGAAAACTTATTTTAATTAATTATTCTTTCATAAAATTAAAAAAAAAAAACTAATGAAATTTCAGAAATAACTATACTTATAAAATTTTCAGCTTTACGAAAATGACCGCATTTTTATTTTTTAAAAGGAAATTGCATAAATAGTCAAATTTTTTTAATAGTTAAAAATACTAACCAAAACATAGCCATATTTGCATTTTTGTTTGAAAACTATTTTTACATATTTCTATAAGAGAACAAAAAGTTTTTTAAAAAAAATTGAATTTGTAAAATGGCCTATTTTATTTTATTTTTTGCAAAACAGTCAAATTTGCATTTTTTGCAAAGACAATTGTTTTCTAAATAAAAACGGCCAGAATCTATTAAATCCAAAAAATGAACTTTGTTTTTTTTTTATTTTTAAAACTCTTTCTTTAGCAAAACATATGTTTATGGATTAACTCCATAGTAAAAATAAAATAAAGCTAACGTCAAAATGAAATACAACACAAATGTACTTAACAATAAAACATAATTATATCAAATATTAAAATACACTTAACTAATTCAAACAAGCTTAACATAAATAATTAATCAAAACATTAAAGAACATGTTTCATTTTTTGTAAAATTACATTACAAATGTAAAGATAAATATGTAAAAGAAGTGATGACAAGCAAAAATGAATTTCTTTTTCTTTCCAAGTCTTTCCTTTTTTTCTCTAAAATATTGTTTTCTCTCTCTCTCTTTATTTTTGCTAAGAATCTTGTACTCTTCACTTCTCTTTTTATTTTTATTTTTGAAGAAGAGGGTGCTAAATAGGTGGTGAAGATGAAACATCTAGCTCTTCTTGAATGTTTAAAAGTTAATGCATGTATGAGGTCATTTGTCTGTAATTCTTTTTTTTCTTTTTTCTTCTTCCAAGAAACGATTATTTGAAAGAGACTGCATTGTCCTTAGAGGGTCCCTTTTTTTATTCATTAATTGAATAAAAGCCAAATAGACCATTTGAAAACTCAAAATAGGCCTATTATATAGAACCCACTTGATTTAGTCATGAAGACCCAAGATTGAAAAGTAAATCTGCCTACTAACACAAAAAATTCAAACATCTAATCTATATTTTGAAGATCAAACACTAGAAAATAAATAAAATTCAAATAAACTAGCAAGCTGACTTTTTTAAAAAAAAAAATAATAAGAATAGACATAATTCAACACTAAAATGACTGGTATGGTTGGAAACAATTGTGATAGTGACGGATTTGGATAGAGCATGAGAGGATGAAAATATTGATATAGGTTTTGGGGTGAATGAAGGTCACCAGAAAACTCGTCGGAAAAATTTTCGATGGAGTTTTGACATAAAACTTGTATCCAAAGATACCCCTTGGAGAGCTCTACACATTTATGTAATTAGCATAGGATAGAGATGACCGAAACTCCTCCATAAATCTAAAAAAGAAAGTGATGATTGATGTTCGATTTTTCTTAGATTTATGAAGTTTTGCTAGGAATAAGAGAAAGGTTTATGGATTTTTGTAGAGGAGGGTTGAAGTAATTTTCATTCTCTCACTCTCTATCCAAATTCACCACTATAACAATTTTTTCAACCATATAAGTCATTTTAGTGTCAGATTACGTCTACTTTTGTTAGTTCTTTATTTTTTTTGAGATTTAGTTTGCTAGTTTGTTTGAATTTTATTTCGAATTTTATTTTTATTTTTATTTTCTTTTTCTTATAGTGTTTGATCTTCAAAATAGATTAGATGTTTAAATTTTGGATTAGTGGGCTGATTTACTTTTAAATTTTGAGTCTTAATGACTAAATCAAATGGATTCTCCATAATGGACCTATTTTGAATGTTCAGATGGTTCATTTAGCTTTTATTCAATTAATGAATAAAAAAATGAAACCCTTTAAAAACCAAAGTAGTCTTTTTGAAATAATTTTCTCTTGAAATAAAAAATAAAAAATAAAAAAGAAAGAAATTTCATTTGTTATCTTGAGTTGACACATTGGGAAGACAAATGACCTCATGCATGCATTGACTCTTAAACTTTCAAGAAGAGGAAGATGTTTCATCTTCACCACCCTTTTAACATTCTCTTCTTATTTCAGAAAAGAAAAAAAGAGAAGAGAAGAGAAGAGAGTACAAGATTCTTAAAAAAGAGAGGTAAAAATATTTTAGAGAAAAAAAAATGAAGACTTAGAAATAAAAAAATCATCTTTGTTTGGTTTGTGATTTCAACTAACATTGCTTCCATTGTTGTTTGTCATCACTTCTTTTAGGTATTTCTCTATACATTTGCAATGTATATTTACAAATATTGAAGCATGTTCTTTTATGTTTTGATTAATTATTTATGTTAAGTTTGTTTGAATTAGTTAATTATATTTTGATATTTGATATAATTATGTTTTACTGTTAAGTATATTTGTGTTCTCTTATAAATTTGATTTTAGCTTTATTTTATTTTTATCATATATATGCTTTGCTAATGAGTGTTTAAAAAAGAAAAAAAAATCAAAAGTCCAATTTTTTTTTGTATAACAGATTCTGCCCTTTTTATAAAAGAAAACAAAAAAAATGTTGTTTTTGTAAAAAAAAAACCGTAAATTTGATTGTTTTTGCACAAATAAATAAAAAACAGCTATGGCCATTTAATTTTTTATTTTTAAAAAAAATGTTTTTTCTCTTAAATGAATATGTATGAATGGTTTTTCAAACAAAAATGAAAATCCAGCTATGTTTTGGTTGGTATTTAATTTTTAACTATTAATTTTTTTTAGTTATTTCTACAATTTCCTAATAAAAGGGTGCAACGTGATATTTTTGTAAAGCTAAAAAATTTATAAGTTTGGTTATTGTTGAAATTAAATTAAATTCTTTTAGGTAAGAAAAAATTGATACATTAATTATTATTTTAAAAAATTCAAATATCACTATGTGTTCAGTTAGAATTCTTGGTGTGTATAATTTTATTTTTTTTAAAAGAGTAGGTTTTGTGTGTGGCTACGCACCTAACCTATGATATAACACAAATCTTTTTTTTTTTGTAAAATTAGTGACTAAAATATATTTGTTTTTATCCGAAAATTAGTTTTAGCGAAACATGAGTCAATAAAACAGCCATACTACAACCACGGGATTAGAGAGGTGTCTCACACCTACCTCCGGTCAATAGAATTTCTTACCCGATCACTTGCTTTGTGGACTAAAAAATAAGGAGTAATTTATTTCAAATTAGGAATTTATTAGGTGACTTGGAACACCAAAAAACTCAATTCCAAGTGGTGACTCCAAAAAAAAAAAGTTTCTTTATCTCCTTTATTTTATTTTTTAAGACCGTCATATTTCGAAGAAAAAATCAATGTGACAGATCTAGCGACTCCGCTGGGACGTTTTTAGAATTCAAACTTTGTATATTGATTTTTGTTTGACTTTATTTATTGATAGGATGCATATTGTGTTTGTTGACTAACATGCTCTTTTTCTATTTATTGCTTTGATATTGTGTGATTATATATAAAATGTCTTCTCTCTCACACCTTTTAAGTTTCTTGGAACATTATTATACACTATATGTGTGTGGATACGCTCCACATGAGTTCTGTGTAAGATGAACCAGTGTGCGGTTACGCTCCTGGTTTAGGATTTTTGTCACACATGTTAGGCGAGATTAGTCCACCAATTAAGCCGAAATAACTCTGCTAGCAGTAAGCTAACCTTCCCCGACTCAAGTTTTCCTCTCGAGTAAGTCAATCTAAACACCTTTCCATATAGGGTGATAAACCTAGCAGAAAAATCCACAAATATTATTCCTAGTAGGCTACATTTGTTTGTATAATGATCATTTGACCTAGCGGGACTCGACACGGACGTTGGGGCAGTATAAGATAGATATTCACTCTAGACTAACATGTTCATTTTATGTATTATATGAAAATAAACTGTTCAGAAGACCTTTCCAGTGTTGACCGGCTTAGAATGACCTATCTTTCAAATTATATTTTAGAAAAAAAGAAAAAGAAAAAGAGGTTCAAAGAAGGTTTCTTTTTAAAAAAGGGTGTATCGTTTTTAATGAACTTTGCACACTTGATTCTTACTAAAAAGAGATACGTAGGCTTTTTCTTTTTGGTACGGTATTTCTAAAGAAGTGTTCTGCATCTGTTAAAAAGAAGAAACATACTTTGATTTTTAGTGTCCTCCCTTGATTAGAGTTTGTGCCAACCAAGACAAATCTTTAATTTTGATGATCTTCCATTCAAAGGTACGAATGATGCCTCCAACTAAAGGATAAGACTCTAAGAAAACCTACAATTAAAGGGATTCCAGAGTGCATGATTGCTAACATAATACTCGTAGATCTATGGTGATGGTGGACAAGTATGGGAGATTATGAGTAGAGAAGGGTAAAGTATCATTTAGGACATCTTGTACATTTGATGAAAATTGCCCAACAAGAGATGTGATCGATGCATTGAGTCTTTTATGGAATCCCAAAAATAACATGTTTCGATTCTCCAACTTTGAATTGACTCCAACTATAGAGGAAATTATTAGCTTCATTGGTAAAGGGTGTAGTATTCAGGGTGCTAATCCACATAGCAAAATAAATATAATCCCTAAGAGAGTCGATGGAAACAAGTTTCAGGACCTACTTAAGATCAACTAGATGGAGAAGGGGAGTTCGAAAATGGGTGAATCTCTTTGAATTTTCTATGTGAGAGGTACGATTAAAGGGATGGGTTTATTAAATACCAAAAACAACTGTACAATCAAAGGGGCATATAAGCTTTGAAAGTGAATGCACGTTTTGCCTTCATGGTCGTGATTTTGGAGCTAATTACGTTCCCTGAATGAGACAAGCATATTGACATTCATTTGGCTGGGTTGGTGAAGAGGTTGATTACAATGGAAAATTCTACCATTATACCCATGATTCTTGTAGATATGTTCCAAGCATTGACCAAGTGCAAAAAGGAGGAAACCTACTTTGAAGGTGTTAGGACCGAAATAAGCAGGTGTAATGCGGAAGCTAGCAAAGCAAACCTCGAAAGACCACAAGTAAGAAGACAAATGAGAAACACACCAAAAAGAGACAGATTTAACGTGGTTCGGTCAATCGACCTACGTCCACAAAGGAGATGAGCAATCCATTATAAATATGAGAGTACAAAATATAGAGAGAAACAACCTCAAACAATTCACTCGGAATACAAGGAGGTACACAAAATTCTCCCCCATAACCGCAACTCTCAAAACCCTAGGACTACATTGTGAATGCTGATTAAGTTAGAAGGAACAAGCCTATATTTATAGAGTTCTAAAACCTTTCCTACAAGAAAAGGACTAGACAAAATATTAAAACCTTTTCCTAAAGGAAAACCTATTTATGGTAAGAAATTAGGGCAAATAACCCCAACAGAAGGGTGTAACATCTTACTTTAGATGTGGTTTTTTGAACATCTCCATCGTCATAATCGTACGCCAAGATGCATTCTTAACTTGTCTAATTATGTATCCACTCACAAGGAAAGAGCAGCGAAAGTTGATTTTTCATAAGGGATTCTAGCAAGGGAAGAAAAACTCTCAGCGTTAACTTCTGATGAAATTGTTTGAAATTATTACTAGTTCCCAACAAAGGATATCACTTGCATGTCCACTACATTTCATTCTTGTGTTGATTGGGCTTAGAGGTATCCAACCCTATGCCCTGGTTTGGTTTATGCGTTTGGTGGCTAGAGTCCAAGAAGTCCTACCACATAATAATATTAGTAGATTTGTGTTTGACACCACCCCCCCCCCCTCCCCCCGATTTTTCCTTTGATGGTGGCGATATTCTAGATATTTGGTTTGGGAGTATAATTCCTGAGCAAAGAGAAATGCTTGTGGAGAAGGATAAAGGAAAGGTGGTCCTTGGGTACCTATCATAGTTTCATTATTCAGTAATATTCAGGAATACTCCTGAAGGATCCACTAGTAATAATTTTAGACAATTTCATCAAAAGTTAACACTGAGAGTTTTTCTTCACATGCTAGAACCCCTTTTGGAAAATCAACTTCCGCTGCCCTTTCCTTATGAGTAGATACATAATTAGACCAATCAGAAGTGAATCTTGGCGCATGATTATGATTATAGAGATGTTCCAAAAACCACATTTGTGGTAAGATGTTGCACCATTCAAAGTAGGTTCCTCCTTTTTGGACTTGGTTAATGCTCGGAATATATTTGCAAGAATCAGGGGTATAATGGTAGGATTTTCTAATTAGCTCAATCGCCGCCTTAGCCAGACGACTTGTCCGGTTCGTGGAAAACAATTAGACCCAAAAATGCGACAATGAAGGCAAAATCTCCATTCACTTTCCAAGCTTTTATGCCACCTTGATTGTTGAGTTGCTTTTGGTATTTATAAAACTCATCCCTCGACCGTACCTCTCATATAGAAAATCTAAAGAGATTCATCAATTTTTGAAACTCTCTTGCTCCATCTGGTTGATCTTAAGCAGGTCCAGAAACTTGTTGTCATCGACGTTCTTAGGGATTATAGGTCTTTTGTTATGGAGATCAGCACTCCGAGTACTAGACCCTTTTCCCATGAAGCTAGCAATTTCTCTAGAATTGGAGTCATATCAAAGTCGGAGAATCGAAACACGTTATTTTTAGGATCCCAAAAAGGATTCAATGCCTCGATCAAATCTCTTCTTGGATTAATTTCCATCAAATGCACAAGATGCCCCAAATGATCTTTTACCCTTCTCTGCTCATAGTCTCCCATACTTGTCCATCATCACCACATATCTACATGCATCATATCAACAATCATGCACTCCGGAATCCCTTCCATTCTAGATTTTTTATAGCCCTGTCCTTTAGTTGTAGGTGTCATTCATACCTTTGAATGGAAGATAATCAAAATTAAAGACTTATCTTGGTTTGGCACAAACTCTAATCAAGGGATAACACTAAAACACAAAGATTTTTTTTTTCTTTTGAACAGAGGCAAAACAATTTTTTTAGAAATATTGAACCCGAAAATGAATGCCTACATACATCATTTTAGTGAGAATCAGGTGTATGTAGTTCATTAAAAATTGATACACCCTTTTTAAACCTTTCTTCCCTTTTACTTAAAAAATAATTGAAAGATAGGTCATTCTAAAGCCGATCAACAATGTAAAGGCCTTCAGAATAATGAACAAGTTAACCCAGAGTGGGTATCGCTAATAAAAATTATGTGAAAGAAACTACAAGATGCCGTCACACATCCTGGCATGGTAAACATAATTTGAGCGTTTAACAAATCAATGGAAGGCGTCACTAGTTTAGCAAATCACAGGTCCTGGCATTGTAAACATAGTAGCATTTCTTATCATTAATAGCTTTATTCCCTTTCCTCGATTATCCACTCTAATTTTGATGGACCAACTGATATTTGTTCTCTTTACTAATTAATGCACTGAAAAAAATGTTAGACTAGAAAACATTTACAAGTTTGCAACTAATTATAACTGTCTCCAAGTCGTCTGCTCTTATAGCATACATTAAAACAATCCTCATTCATGTTTTGTTTTAACTTATGAGTTGATGTTGGTGAAAAATAATTTACAATCGAAAAAAAAGTAAAAGCAAATTTTCTACTTGAGGCATGGATATATTGTTTTCTGCAAGGAGATTAAGGCAAACTGTAGTAAAATCTTTACCAATTTAGCAATAACAATCTTGATTTAATTTGTCTGCTCCAAGATTATTAGTCCGACAATGTTATATGACTCAAACAAAGTCTAGACTAGTTGGCCAAAACTTCACTATATATGAACCCTTTTGAACTAAATGATACTCTCTTTTTTTTAGTGAAGGGATACTTGTACTAAAATTTTAAATATAGCTAAGCATAGAAACATAATTAGGTAAAATAGCTATAGTTTGCTTAATTATGATCTGTAGCTACATGTTATAAAGGGAGAGAGACGAGGGAGATTGAGAGGAGAGTGAGAGAGAGAAGATAGGCGAATTGTATTTGTATATTTGCTGATAATTGTATATGGTTACATAGTATATATATGTATCAACAATTGTATTTGTATATCTGTTTTTGGTGGTTATATTTGGGAAAAAAAATACCTAAATATACAAAATTGCAAAACCATCTCTTTCTCTCTCTCTTTTTTCTAATCTCAGATACATCACTACCCTTCTTCCCACTTCACGCTTAACTCTCCCAAATTCACGCCTAAATTTTTGCAATGTATCAACAGTTTCTTCCAACTCAGCATTTTTGAATTACTGTCGTGTTATTCTAGATTTTTTCATCAATTTCAAATTTTAAAAAGGTAGAAAAATTTCTTCATCATTTTTTTCTGCTTTTAGTATATCAATTTTCGATCAAAAATTGTTTCAAGTTTCTGATGTTCATCTTTGATTTATGATACATATGGATTCATTATCATCTTTTAGTATTGAGCTTACCCATTTAGTTCTTCAGATGGAAGATCTTGTTCCTACTAATTTTTATTCGAATAATGATGGTTTTGCTGAAAATAGATTCAAACACCGAAACGATCCTTTAATGATGAAGAAATTACGGAAGGATGTATGTTCAATTTTAAAATCATCAGTTGCAAAAGCTTTAGGGGGGTGGGGGGAGGGGGGATAGAAGTTGTTACTACATGCCATTCTCTACCCAAGATTTTAAGTTTCTAATTTATCTAGTTCATTCTGACTCTTAAACTGATGTATAATATCTATGTTTCAACATTGTGATACATTACAACTTTATTATTTACAATGTATTGTGTACATATATTATTTTTGATGAATAATCCCAATTTTCTGAAATATAAATTAATGTGTATCATGTTCATAGTTATGCATTTGATACATAACTATGACAAATTTCATTATCTTTCAGTACCTAATACATATACCACTATTATTCAACTTAAAATGAAACATATTTGGAGATATTACCAAATCTTATTATTGATACATAAATTCAAATTTTTGAAAACTAAATTAGTGTGTATCATATTCATAATTATGTATATGTTTCATGATATTATAGAACTAAACACATATACCAAATATCATTCACACTAACAAGGGTATGTATCTAGAGACATTATAGACTGTTTATTTGATTATGTATCTGTCACGATCCGAGCCTATACCTTGGACGTGGCCGGCACTCGAGAACCATTGCTAGCCATCAAGCGAACTCTTATCCTAGCATACTACAAGCGGAAGACTAACTCAAGCATACATAAGCATCAAATTGAAAGAAACATTTAAAAACAGTTTACTGAATCTCCAAACTTCGTTGAATATACTAAGTCTGAAACATAAGTTTTTAAAAACATATCTGAAACTAAAATACTCTCCAAAATTGTATATCTATGAAGCCTCAACTATACAAAATGAGTGTCGGGACAAGACGCACGAATTCTCAAAGGAACTACTACTAACAACTCATAAAAATGGAGTCCTCCAGAAGCAAGGAGGTCTTACTCAAAAGTTGGCCAGCAGATGAAGTGATCTCAATAGACTCTTATTGAGGATCCTAAGAACCTGTATCTGCATCATTAAAAGATGTAGGTCGAATGATATCAGTGCTTTGAATGTATGAGTATGTAATATAGCTGAATAACAAATAACTGAATGTAAAGAAATAAAGGAGTAAAATCATTAAAACTATACAAAAATACTTATTCATCTCTGAACTCATTAAGTGATATAATTAAAATATACTTTTAGCTCTATTTGGGAGATTCTCTAACCGACAACCATCACTATGAGCTACGTGATGATACAACCTCGTCCACTCTGCCAGAACTGTCCTATAGCTTGCCGGGGTATAGAACACCTCAACTAAGTGGATTCACTAAGCTCTACCCGAAGGCACTAATAATTCATCTAAAAAGTATGATCTTTTACCCTATGTTGGCATATATGGTTTATGAGGATTTTGAGTCATCTGAACGCATCCCCATATCGGTGCTCAATACTACTCCCAATAACATGTACTCATGCTCAATGTTTAAAAATATACTCTTCCTGTGGTTTGAAGAGGTAACTGCTCTTGAAATATCTTTTGAACTCATAACTCATTTAGAAATCAAAGTTTCTCTTTTATCAATGTAAAAACTGATATCTTTGGGGAATACTTAATTAGTTACCTTATACTCTTACTCAATGCATACATGAAAAATCTTTCTCAAAATATATCAAAATCATATTGTAATATGATCATTGATGACTCGAGAAGTCATATTGCATAAACATTGATGGTATATCTAGATACCATACTGCTTAAACATTGATGGCATACTCGATTGTCATACTTATTATGTTTTTAGAAACTCTTTCTCAAAACTCATCTTTACTTCCATAAAAACTCAGTTCAAAACTCAAGTGTTGACTTTAAAAAGCTTCTCAAGATTTATAACTCATTTCATAAGGTTTATGTGGAATTATGGACATGAACGACTCAACTCAGAGATCTTAATAGCAATTTAGAAAACTCAATACTCTGAGCTCAGAACTCAACGATACTACTCATCTCAAGAATACTCAATTAATATGGTTCATGCTGAAATATAAACATGAACGAATAAACTCCAGAATTATAATGCATAACATATAACAATTCAATAATTTGGAATATAATTTAAAAAAGAACAAGGAACTCAAGAACTCATATCTCGTCTCAAGAATACTCAAATCTAGGGATAGAATCTTAGATTACTCATTTACTGATTTGAAAGTAGATGTAGGGCTTGAGGACGAACTAGTCCAATACTATGATAACCTTACACCTGGAAGAATAAGATTCTTGAAGAATCTTGAATAAGAACTTGATTAGAAGACTCCACATCCTAGCTTGAACGAGAACAATCAAGAAAACCTTTCTTGAGATTCTTGAATTAGTTTCTTGAAATCTCTATGACCAAGAATTATGATTTTCATTAGTGGTTCATAATTGTATGGAGGAATTGAGTTGGAAAGAATGAAATTCTTGGAGAAAGACTTACCTTGAAGAAGAATCTTGAAAAGGATTGAAAGAATCTTGAATTGAGTCTTCTACTTTGATTTTTCTTTAGGGTTTTGCCTTAGGGTTTGAGAAAGAAGAGAATGATGGATTAAGAGATGAAAATCTGATTGTTTTGGGTTTTTAATTAGTCAAGAAATTCGTTTAAGGTTTTCTTAGAGGTAAAAAGACAAAAACGACCATTTTTATGTTTTCCCGTCGGCAAATTAGTCACTGCATTGTATCAGCTTACTAAAATGGTCATAACACTTTACTCAAAACTCGGATTGTTGTGAAATGGTTGGCGATGGAAAGAAGATCCAAATACCTTTAATCTGATTAGTTACGGGCCACATAACTCTTTATATTCTAAGATATATGGCCATTTGAAGTTGACCCAAGAGAATCTTACATCAAAACTTAATCGATAAGGAAACTTTCAACTCAACTTTGTGCTAGGAGTTTCTACTGACCTTAATTGATATCCCAAATCATTCCACACTAAAGAATTTACCTTTACACATATGGTAAATTTAAGAATCACCCGATATGACCTTATATGTAAATGAAAAATAGTTCGGGTCTTAAGTTAGTAATTTTTGAGGTGTTACAGTATCGTATTTTGTTATGTATTTAGAATTTTTTAAGTTTTGTTCATGTATGAAGTATGTAATTAAAAAAATTCCACCTCATCATTTAAGGTTTGGTACATCTTGCATCAGAAGTTTTGTAGATGATTTTAAATTGTCTATAAAAGAAGAAGGTATTGAGTTGTTCCGACAAACAATATTTGGTTTTTATCTCAATATACCACAATGTAATTTTCAAGGATAGATTGCCAAATGCCTTTTATTGCTTGAGTTGGAGTAGAACAATCCGGACGAATTGCATGTTCTCTACGCCAAAGGGGAATGTCCTTTATTTTTCCATCAAAGAAATTGCGCTTATTATCGGGTTGAAATGCACAGGTAAGATTGAATATCCTTTCTCTCGACAAACATGTATGTACACCATTGAAATATCTTGCTTTTGATCATACAACAAACTCTATCCTACAAGATGCTTTTATAGTCCAAGCACAGTCCCCCGAGTAACATTTCAAGACATATATAGCCACACCATTTGTTTAACACAATATTATATGTGTTTGATACATATTAACTACCACACAATAATGTATCATTCACAAAAAAATGTTATGCAGAATAATTACATGTATAATATATCTTGTACAAAATATAGTATTTATCAACTAGAACAAGATACATAAATAGTAATGTATCATGCATAATATTTATGGGCAAGATACATAAATAGTAATTTCTACAATCTCCAACTCAGCTGCAATTGTTGATTTCAGATTCACAAACGAAATATTTATCAATCTCCAATTCAGCTGCAATTGTTGATTTCAGATTCACAAACGAAATATTTTCTCCAACAACAATTTCATCATCGTTCATACCCTACTTCAAATTCTCAAATTTCTGAATGTCTCAGTAAAATCGATATATTCATGATGTATCTTTTTTCAAATTTGCGAAAATTATGAATCAAAATTGAAAGGATGTTGGACGATCTACTTGAATAATTTTGAAATTTGAAATTTTGAAGTTGTACGCGTTATGAGGGATTGATAAGTCGCGATTAAAACGTGATTGCATGTTTTATGAGATTATAAATTCATTTTCCATTACTTTTCCTTTCTGAACGTAACAGACGAAAAGGCAATGTATTAAGACGTATGTATCCGGTGGTTGACTGATGTATCCGCGACACTCAAATTTAAGGATGTTTTTGTAATTTAAAAAATAATTGGGATATGATGTAATTAACTCCTAGCAATATGATATTTCTGTACTTTTTACTTATATATATGTAATTAATATGTATATGCAAGGGCGGACCTACCCTTGGTCTAGGGGTGTCGAGCAACACCCCTTTGTCAGAAAATTACGTTATATATAGAGGTTAAATTTTAGTTTAATAACTATAAATACATGAATGGACATCTCTTGAAACAAGTTGAAGGCTTAGTCTATTGGTTAAAAGGTTGAAAAACTCCATGAGGTTCATGTGTTCAAGTCCTACTAACCTTATTATGAGTTTTTTTTACTATAACCATTGACACCCCTTAATGGAAGTCATGTGTCCGCCACTATGTATTTGTATCAATGAATACTATTGTATTAAGTTCCAAGTCCGCTTCCACATCTAGTACTGTATATTAATGATTTGACATTATAGATCTTGAAAACGAGACAATCTATGGTCTTCATCTCTTAAAATTCAATCCTAAAAGTGAGAATTTGATTCTCTACTTTATAATCTCTTCCCCTACGATGTTATAATCAAGTCCAATGGGAGTCGCTTCCGCATCTAGTATTATATATTGATGATTTGACATTATAGACCTTGAAAACGAGATGATCCACGGTCTTCATCTCTTAAATTTGGTCCAAAAAGTGAGAATTTGATTCTCTACTTTATAATCTCTTCCTCCACGATGTTATAATCGAGTTCAATGGGAGCTCAAGTCAACTTCATAAGATGCAAGAAGCAAACACAGATGGCAGACAAAATGTGGATGAACTTATCACATGGTCACCGTACATATCCTAACATGGAATATGGATACTCTGTGGGCCATGAAGGGTGGAGTACACATTTCATTTTCCCTTAAATCATTGCGGAATAATATGGAACCTATTATTTTAATACAAGTTTTTAAAGTCAGATAATTAACCTCTAAAGTACCTCACACATTAATATTATAAGAAGAATATTATATAATTAGCCTTTAAACTAGCTTTGGGATTAGGGCAATATTCCCATAAACCGTTTATTCATTTATAACTTTCTACATTCTCGTGATTAACAGATCTAGTCTATATAATTAAATTTATAATACTGGCAACTCACATGTTGATGTTGTACTCAACATATGCATTTCTTGCGTTCTTCATGGATCTTATAAATTCAAATAATTCTTATTTAATCCCATGATCCTTCCTCTTTTTTTTTCGTTTTTTTTTGTCTTTATAATATTCCTGCGGTTATCTTTACCTGTCCATTGTACTATATTGAAAAGTCCAATAATACTTGTCAAGTTTATAAAATCAATGAATATTTTACTATGTTACGTCTATTTTAATTTACCCTTGTTGTTAAATAATATAATTATTTTCAACGTTTAGATGACTTATACTCCATCCGTTCCTATTTATATATTATCCTTAATAAAAATAGATGATCTTTAATATTTGTTACTTCACAAAATCAATGCATAATGACACTATTTTTCTTATTTTATTCTTGAGAGTTATTATCCTTGAAAATATGAATTAGACCAACATAGGAAAACTAATAATTCATGTTTATTGGTCAATTTAATTAATCAAAATAAATCAATTTATATTCATTTATTGAAAATTTAACTTCAAGAGAATACTAAATAATGGTACAATGGTAAATTTATATAATTTCTTAAGGGATGTGAAACCTAAAATGATACATATAAATCGGAATGGAGAGAATATTTAATAAGGATGCCTTGATAAAATTACCTATCATTTACTGCTTTTAATCTCGACGTCAAGTCAATAGTGAACAATTATGGTTGAGAGTATAACATGCACATGATATCCCTGAAATTCATTGTCCATGTCCGTGGTACATGACGTAGGCTTAGCATTTAAGTCACTTTTGAATTCTGCATCCTAGCTAATTAAACAAAAAACCAATTTTTCTATTGTCATTTGGCTACTCTATGAATAACTATAAATAGACACATGCACAAATCTTTATTTTCATTATAACGACCAATCAATATGTCCAATTTCAAAGCCATGACATGTACTATTGTTTCTTTGTTGTTCTTGTTTTGTTTAAATATAACAATACCTTGTTGCTTAGCTTACAATGTGGTTAGTTTTGGGGCAAGGGCAGATGGTAGGACGGATTCAACGTCAGCTTTTCTCCGCGCTTGGTCTGCTGCCTGCCATTCTACTAGCCAGCCCAACGTGCATATTCCACGAGGAACGTTTTTGGTGAGGACGTTGAACTTAAATGGTCCTTGTAAGAGACGAATTGAGTTCCGAATTGATGGTACTCTCGTTGCTCCGGTGAATTATAATGCAATTGGACATTCTGAGTTTTGGATTATGTTTTATAAGGTAAGTGGTCTTAATGTGTATGGTGGAACTATCAATGCAAGGGGACATGGTTATTGGTCTTGTCGAAATGGTGGAAAGTCTTGTCCACAAGGAGCTAGGGTACGTATACTCTCTGTTTCAATTTATATGAGTTACTTCTTAGTTTTGTATCGGAGTTAGTAAGTGCTCAGAGGTTCAACCGAACTCCCTTTGGTGAAAATTATACTACCTTTGTTTAAAAAGATGACCTACTTTTATTTTTAGTCTATTTAAAATAGAATGACCCCTTTCCTTTTTTGACATCACTTTTATTTCAGCTTTTTACGTGGCATGTTTATGACCATTAGATTAATGGACATTTTGGTACAATTGATATACCTTTAATTTAATTTAAGACCACAAAATGAAGTCTTCTTTATTTTCTTAAACTTCGTGTCAAGTCAAACTAGATCATTATTTTTGAAAGGAAGGAGTACTATTTATACAAAATTAAAACTATGTTTCATGTATGTATAGTAAATAAATGTTGAACCATTTTCCATTTCTTCGTATGTTTACTTCTTCATATTTTGAACACCCTTAATGAAAATTCTAGTTCCTTCAACAGTATCGCTAACTCTGATGTGTATAAATCTATGTATTGCAGTCGATACAATTTATGTGGTGTAACAATGTACTGCTAAAAGGTTTGACATCACTAGACAGTCAAAGAGTACACGTAGGAATTGGTTACAGCAGCAATGTGAGAGTTGAAAATGTTAAGATAACAGCTCCAAGTGGAAGTCCAAACACTGATGGCATTCATGTCCAGAACTCAAGGGGGATTACCATTAAAGGCAGTATTATCAAGACCGGAGATGACTGTATTTCTATTGGCCCTGGCTCCATGAATATGTGGATTGAACAAATTGGATGTGGACCAGGACACGGCATCAGGTAAAATTATACAAGAAAAATGATTACTTTCACACATATCAGGAGGTTCTAGATACTAAAAAAAATTATTCTCTCCATCGATCCCATTTTATACGAGTTAATTCGTTTGACTTATATAATTTAAGGAAGAAAGGAACACTTCTTATTAAATGAGTATTTTAAAGTTAAATTGTTAGTTAATATAAAAATGTATCAGTTTTTTGATAATTGACTAAAAACAAAGTAAATCATATAAATGAAGACAGATGAAGAAACACTTTTTGATAAACCACTAATTGGGCCGGGTTAGCCCATTTCCAGCTCATTTAACCCACTTAAAATCTGGCCTGAGACGCACCGGATAGAGGACCAGGGCCAACGGGAACCGGACAGGGGTGGCCGGATGAGGTCATGACCTTGGTCAACCGATATGGTTGTGAGCCCGGTACACTGGCCCGGCCCGGTTTTATCAATTTTTTTATTTTACATACTCTTACAATATGAGTGTATTGAATCTTTCAATCAATAAATTTTAATGCAGAAAATAAATTTCAATACTAAAATGGCTTCCCATAGGTTACGTCGATGTTAATTAAATTTAGTAATTTCGCAAAAAAATATATATAAGAAACCCGACCTAGCTAACCTAGCTATACCTCTTAGATGCCGGACACCCATTTTCCCTCCTAAACCCAGCCCACTAAAGTGTGGCCCGTCCTGCCCCAACCCGACTGGACCAGGCTGGGTTGACATGGCCCAACGTCATTGACAATTTTTCACTTTGGGGACCTTATATAAACATATAAAAGAAAACTTTAACTCAAGCTAAATCTGGTACCTAGTTAGAGGTCCTTCAAAAAGCATATGCTAAATTTCTCTATTAGCATGACCAATTTGAGTTATGACTTATGAGTCTGATTCTAGATTTTTTTTTATTTTTTTTTTATATTTTGTTAACTCATCTGTTCAATTATTTATTTGATTAAGTTCATAATATCCCTATGGACTGACTCTTTTTAAGTGTTTGATCTACCTTCGGTTAATTTACGCGATTATACCATCTAAAAGTTTAACTAACTATATATTTGGTGGGGATGCATTTACCTATTGATACTAAATCTATTACAAATTATAATATTACTTTTTTATTAATTTATTACAACTCCTAAAGTTCAAGTGCTGAATAAAATATGACGTGTTAGTAATTATACAATTCTAAATTTGTTTATGCCAAATATATCATCTTGATAGTTTGTTTTACTTTTATAGTGTAGGGAGTTTGGGAAGCAGTAATAATGAAGAAGGAGTTACAAATATAACAGTAACAAATTCTGTTTTCACAAAGACACAAAATGGTGTTAGAGTAAAGTCATGGGCAAGACCAAGTGGTGGCTATGCTAGAAATCTCATGTTCTCAAATCTTATTATGAGAAATGTTGGGTACCCTATACTCATTGACCAAAATTATTGTCCTGATAATAATTGCCCTCGTCAGGTATATATATAATTAATTTATCTCACAATAAATAGTAAAATCATATTTTTTTAATCTAAATTTATTTTTTTATGACATGAATGTAGAATTCAGGAGTAAAAGTGAGTCAAGTAACATACAAGAATGTGAAAGGGACGTCATCGACACAACAAGCTATAAAATTCGATTGTAGTAAGTCAAATCCATGTACCGGAATCCAATTGCTAGACATAAAGCTTACTCACAACGATCGTTTAAGACGATCAGCCGTATCGTACTGTAGAAATGCAAGGGGAAGACGTGGTGGCACAGTTATTCCAAGGAGTTGTTTCTAAAACACAATATAAATTGAAAAAATGAACTTCTTGTATATATATTTTTCTTGTTCAAGTTGATTGTCTATGAAAAAGAAAAGAAATAAAAGTCTAACCTATGTCTAATTGTTTGACTTTATACTCTTTGGGTCCAAACTAATATAGAGTGTTCTATATTCACCTATTTGTTTGATAGTTTGATATCATGCAAATTAGTGATACCTCTATGTAAAATGGGGTGTGTGGGAACTAATCCTATGATAAGAAAAAAAAAGATATATACCTATATATGACAAAAGAGCATGATTAATTGTTACATTATGTTTTTTTTTTCCTGATGAGTATTAGAATCTGACTAATTCAGATTTTACCATATTTAATTTATACAATTTTGAAGTGTATTAATAATTAATTTAAAATGTAGACATCAAAATAGAAAATTTATATAAGAAAGTTAATCTTTTAATTTAATTTATACAGATGTTGTTGCTTTAGGCCCCAATATTGGAGGGCTCCTTTCTTTAGCAATCATGATCTAATACATAGTCTTGTAGGGTAGATATTTTAGTTTTAGGAAATATTGGCTACTTCTTAGTAGAAAGATAAAAAAAAAAAAAATTATATAAGATATATAATCTTTTACATTTGTTACGTTTGACTATTCATGATTCATAAGAATAGAAAGTCGATTGAATACCTAAATTGTTGTAAATATATTTATCGTGGATGTCCATAACTTTAAGGTGTAATTACACTATAATGTATTGTAACTCTCGCACCTCTATATATAATATTCCTCCATAACTTACATCGTTAATGTCTCCATAACTTTTATGGTTAATGTCATGTTTATGACTAATCCTCTATATGCATCTATGTAATACTAAGGGCATTAGAGTTCATATTGAATACACTTGAAAGAAAGAAAGTTATCTTATATTGATCATCTTGTCTTATATTTTTCTTGTTTTCATCTTTATATTGTCATTTTGTTCTTAAGTTTTACAACACGATATCAGCACGAGTCTCTAATTTATTTGCACAATGACTATCAGAAAGAAAAATAATTTGTGAATTTGACAATCTGGTATCCTTTTCTCTTAAACTTATTTTGATGCTTTATATGTGATTGCCTCGTGGATGAATAATCTAGAACATAAAAAAATATATATAGAGTAATGTATTCTACTTCTCTACTTAAATTTTCCTATAAGTCTTAGTATANTTTGACAATCTGGTATCCTTTTCTCTTAAACTTATTTTGATGCTTTATATGTGATTGCCTCGTGGATGAATAATCTAGAACATAAAAAATATATATATAGAGTAATGTATTCTACTTCTCTACTTAAACTTTCCTATAAGTCTTAGTATATGATTTATATGTGATTGATATAATGTTATCATGAGTCACTAAATTGCTTACCAAATTACTGATTTTTGTTTAACATGAATTATTAACTTGGTATTGTTTTGTAATTATCAACTATTAATTTATTTTTTATTTATATATATAGAAGATGTAATTGATCAAAAGAAAAGTTGTTGGGGTTTCATACGTTTACACATAACATTCTTGGTTGCTTTTGTACTTGCTTTTTTTTCATCATCTCTTCAACTATTAGAATATATTGTTTGTACTAATAGAACCTATTTTGTGCCACTTTGTGGTGTTTTGGTTTTTTTTTTTTTTAAAAAAAAACTCAGATTATGAGGAGGATTTGAGATGGTATATATTTTCATGTTTTATACTACTTGCACTAATTATATTATATTGTTGAGGTGATGGAGGAAATTCTATGAATGTTAAGAACAAATTTAATAGGCTCAAGGATGAGTTTGATTTATATATTTTTTAATTTTTTATGATATCATTTAATGGTAAGCCGGTGGATTCAAGTTTCATCGCATCAAAAGGATAAGACATTAGATTTATATCTCGATGCAACATGATGGTAACTTTTGGGTTCATGCCCCCATCAAATTATGGTGTAAAATGCCTTTATATGGGCAAGACATTGGGTTTAAGTCCTAATGCACTATAGTGATGATATGGTGATGGCTAACACAAAATAATATATCTTTGACTAAAAATCATGAAATTTGCCCAATTGATTTGCTCCATTATCTTATGTGAATGTGGTAGCAAAGCATGATATGTCTGAAAATGACAAGTGGTTGAGTGTATGAATATGAGTGTGGTAAAATGTTAATGGTCATCATTGTGGTAATTAAAAGGAAGAACATTATGAGTTCTTAAGATGGTCGTTAAAATGTGAAGGTAATTTTTGGTCATCAAAGTGGTATGAAAGGTTATTGGGCACATTATTTTTGGTGCAATCCAATTTGAAATTTTTTATAAATCCTCCATCAAAATAAAGGAATACAAAGTGGTAATATATTTAGTACATTTGACCTTTTAAAGTAATGTTGAGGTGGGTCACATAAATTTGATAATGTCAAAGCATGACAATGAGTTTCTAATAAAATTTATGGAAGATGTACAAATGGCTTGATCCATTTCGTGAAGAAAATGTGACTTATATTTGTATGGATAAGGACATGTTAATGTATGGTTGAATAAATGTCACATCTCACCTCTATGGAAGGTTTGAGAGATTGAAAAAAAAATTGTTTTAAATGATCATTTGATCATATACTTTGAGTACTACATGCATACACAAATATTGGAGTACGTTTTATTATGAACTATTAAAGAGCAAAAGAAAGAAATGGTTCTTTTCTACAAAGATTGTGGTCATGACAAAAATTATCGCGTGGAAACACAAATTTGTCATTAGTTATCAAGAATCAAGTCTTGACTACATTCATTTTAACCATGACAATAGTAATAATTTTCTCCTTGAAGGAGATGGTCACCAAATGGTGTTGTGAAACTTGTGGCGGTAAAAAAATTATTTGAAAGTTCCAAAAGGGCTAATTTGTTATTATCCGAAGGAATGAAATTGTTCAAACTATTAGAGTTCTAGTAAGTCTCAAAAGAATTTTTTCAAGTTTCAGAGGAATTGAAAAGAAAAAAATTATCGTATTGAGACTATAAATTATAGAAAGATTTAATATCTTCAGATTACTACAACCGAAGTGGATTATAAATATTTACATATAAGATTACCCATTTTTTATCTTGTTTGTTGTATACAAATATGATTATGATGATGGAATCACATGCAAAAGTAAACTAGAAGTTTATTACAATAAATATGAGTTGGCATAACTGGTTGGTCATTCTGGTTCAAATGAGATGCAAAAGAAATTAATAATTCACATTGCTATATGTTGAAAAAATAAATGATTCTTCAAAAATTCTCTATGTGTTGCTTGTTCTCGTGATAAAATGATCATTGTACCAGTTAAGGTTGGTATTGCATCTCGTTAAATCATTTGGAACATATAAAAAGGTTAATATGAGCCCATTCACTTGCCATGTGGACCACTTACTATTATGATTTAATAGATGTCACTATCGTATGGTCACATGTCCGTTTGTTATCAACTTACAAATTAATTTTTTTGTAAGGTTGTTTACTCGAATTGTTAAATTAAGAGCACATTTCATGCCCCAGCCTATACCCTGGACGTGGTTGACACTCGAGAACCATCACTGGTCCCCAAGCATACCTTTGGCCAGACTCACTACTCAACAGAAGACTTAATAAAACAAGACAGTCAATTTGTAAAAATCAACTCAAAAGTCTTAACAATATATTAACTCAAAAATGTATGGAAATATTCAAATAACCATAAGAAGGCAACCCAAGTCTCAAAACATTAACAAGGGAATGGGAAAAGACTCTTCAACTACTACTTTCTATGAAGCCTCTGTTAACTCCTGTATTCAGATTAACAAACCAGAAATAATAAAAGATGAAAAGAAAAACACAAAGAACTATCCGAGTCCACAGAACCCATTGTGTATCCTTAAGAAATTTAATCCCCTCAAGTACCTGAGGTTGCAGATTAATTCCTCCCAAGATAAAATGGATTAACCGTTAAAGAAGTAGCGGTACCTCAAACTTCGATAATTTCAACGAACTCAAAATGACAGCAACGAATCACACACACAGACACGATCGATCGATTTTATTTTGTAAGAAATGTATGCAAAAGAAGGGAAGAATTCAATGCAGAAAAATGAGAGAAAACCTCTTTATTTATAGCCAACAAAGGGTAAAGGTCACAACCCTTTGGAAAGAAGACAACATTTCAGAAAGGTCACAACACTTTGAAAAAGGCATAAACTTTCAAGCGGTCACAACCCTTTAGAAAGGACACAACCTTTCATAAAGGTCACAACCCTTCGGCATAGTCACAACTCTTCAGGAGAGTCACAACCTTTCATTTCCTGTTCACACCTTTAAAACCCAATAGCCTCTATATACTATAATATATGTTGGGACAAGACCTACGACATCTTATCAAATAGTGAAAATAAATGTGGACCCTCCGGAAAACAAGAAGGCTCACCAAACCTAGATGGAATGCAAATGGTATCAACAGAGTGCCTGTTGATGACCCTGAACACCCGTATCTGTATCATAAAAAGATGTAGGTTGAATGATGTCAGTACATTGAATGTATGAGTATGTAAGGGAAAAATTGAAAGCAATAGATAACTAAACTGACAAGGCTGGAAGGAATTACTCACCTCAACTCAACATGAGAGCAACAATAAGCGACACAATATTTAAAGCTTTTGAAATGGTAGCTATCAACTCAAAATGTATAAAAATTCAATAATAAAATCCTTACTCTTATTTGAGAGATTCTCTAACTGACAACCATCACTATGAGCTACATGATGATACATTATCTCACCTACGCTATTAGAACTGTACTATACCTTGCCGGGGTATAGAACACCTCAACTAAGTGGATCCGCTAAGCTCTGTCCGTAGACACTAAGGATTCATCTAAAAAGTATGATCCTTTACCCATGTTGGCAGACATAATTTATGAGAATTTTGAGTTGTCTTAACTCATCCCCATATCAGTGCTCAATACTACTCCCAATAATATATAACTCATGCTCAAATGTGTGAAACACTACTCTTTCTCAATTTGAGGTAATTATGTTAGGACCCAAATAAGCAGGTGTAATGTGGAAGTTAGCAAAGCAAACTTCGAAAGATCATGAGTAAGAAGACAAACGAGAAACATACCAAAAGACACAAAGATTTAACGTGGTTCGGTCAATTGACCTACATCCACAAAGGAGATGAGAAATCCGCTATAAATATGATAGTACAAAATATAGAGAGAAACAACCTCAACCAATTCACTCGAAATTACAAGGAGGTACACAAAATTCTCCCCCATAAGCGCAACTCTCAAAACTCTAGGACTACATTGTGAATGTTAATTAAGTTAAAAGGAACAAGGCTATATTTATAAAGTCCTAAAACCTTTACTACAAGAAAAGGACTAGTAAAATATTAAAAGCTTTTCCTAAAAGAAAAACTTATTTATGGTAAGAAATCAGGACAAATAAAACCCAACAAATGAATTTCGTGTACCTCCTTGTATTTCGAGTGAATTGGTTGAAGTTGTTTCTCTCTATATTTTGTACTCTCATATTTATAGTGGATTGCTCATCTCCTTTGTGGATGTAGGTCGATTGACCGAACCATGTTAAATCTGTGTCTTTTGGTGTGTTTCTCATTTGTCTTCTAACTCATGGTCTTTCGAGGTTTGCTTTGCTAGATTTCGCATTACACCTGCTTATTTGGGTCCTCACAATTGGTATCAGAGACAGGTTCAATGATGGAGCTAGGTTAGAGATGGGTGTTCATCTTGGCAGGTGTAGTTCTAGTCGCAACCTTTTTGACAATAATGAAGATTTTGTTGGAGAAATTGTTTCAGAGAGGTTCTCTATGTCGAGATGTAGATTTGATTGAGGAGATTATAGAGAAGAGATGCAAGATCCTAAAGATTATGTGAAGAAAGTGGATATATTTATTTTGTAAAAAATTCAGGCCAAGAAGGAGTTTTGATGGGTTTGATTTGCCCTGATTTCTTACCATAAATAAGTTTTCCTTTTAGGAAAAGGCTTTAATATTTTACTAGTCCTTTTCTTTTAGGAAAAGTTTTAGGATTCTATAAATATAGGTTTGTTCCTTCTAATTTAATCAGCATTCACAATGTAGTCTTTAGGGTTTTGAGAGTTGCGGTTATAGGGGAAAATTTTGTGTACCTCCTTCTATTCCAAGTGAATTGGTTGTGGTTGTTTCTCTCCGTATTTTGTACTCTCATATCTATAGTGGATTGCTCATCTCCTTTGTGGATGTAGGTCGATTAATCGAACCACGTTAAATCTGTCTTTTGGTGTGTTTCTCGTTTGTGTTCTTACTCGTGATCTTTCGAGGTTTGCGTCTTTGCTATCCTTTACATTGCACCTGCTTATTTCGGTCCTAACAAATTACTCAAAAGATCATCTTAAAAGTGGTAATACTCTGAAACTCCTCTAAACTTATAAACTCATTTAGAAATTGGTGTTTCTCTTCTTTAAATGTAAAAGTATTACATACTTAGGAAAACTTATTTCCCTTCTACTCATTTTGAAACATGAAACTTAACTCTCCTTATCCTGATACTCATTTACTCAAGACTTAGGTCAAATCTTTAATTAACTAAAAAATGGTTCTCAAATTTGACTCAAAAGGACCACTTGAACTTTTCTCTTAAGTTTACTTAAATTTTAAAGTATAACTTAAGAGATGTGATTAGGATATGTATGATCTCTCAAGGATTAATGAATATTTTAAGAGTAAATATCAATAAGAGAACTCTGGTACGTTGCGAGGGAACATACACGAAAAGAAGGGCGGGAGGGTAAGGGACCTGGCGAGCCTAGCGCACTGGGTGGCGCTGAGCCCCAACCTACTGACCAGTGTTTGGGGAGCACTGAGTGGCGCACCACGTCAGGTCCCAAACTACTAGACAGTAGTCTTGGCTCTATGGTGGTGCGCTGCCCCATGCCCTTGCCCAGAAATTTAATGAATTTTCTTGCTAACTTTCAAGTCCTAACTCATCTAGGATCGAATGAATTTTTCAAACTCACTTTGATTCACAAATCCAACACAAAATTGACGAAATCCCACATAAGATCTGTCAAGAAACATCACTCATTCACAATACCCTCACCTCAAAACCTCCATTTTTAAGGAATGAGGTTAAAACTCAAGAACTTCTCAAGAATCTCAATATGCACAATCTCATGGTTGAATTTATGAAGAAAATTACATGATTAGCGTGAGGGCGAACAAACCCAACACTATGAGAAACTTACATACCTCTAAAGAACCCTTGTTCTTGGAGAAATCTCTCAATCCTTTAATGAACGCTTGAAACCCTCTTTTTTCTATCCTCTTGAAACCCTTCTCTTAATCTTAAGTGTTTAGGAACATTGAAAAAGTGGTCTAAATCAGATTAGATCCTTGTTATGAGTGATAAAACACTTTAGGCCTAGTGGGGTAAGGAAAAGACCAAAATACCCCTTTCCCAAATAGATGAAATGCTTTAACTAGAGGGGCTTCACTCAAACAACCATGACTTTTTACTCGGAGCTCGAAATTTAGCAAATTTGGTGGCGTTGGAAAGAGAAGTCTAAGACCTTCGATTTGATAGGTCATGAGCCACCTAAACTTTATGTGATAAAAGATATGGTCATTTGAAGTTGACCCGAAACTAAAGATTGCTCGAAGTCTGAGGTGTTACAACACAGTTCCAAATTATAAAATTATGTTGATAATGCTAGTTGGTTCAACAAAAATTGTATGCCTCCAATTATAGCTAAACCATTGATTATGAGAACAACACTATCAAATAAAATTTGATACGAGATGTGTTTATTTAACATCAAGCCAACAAGGTTCTCCTATCGCAATTGGTTCAAGGTCAGGAACCAAATAATTTCCATCTAAAAATATGATGTACACACATGATTTTATTCCTGCACCACTCACAAGATGGATCCCCAAATGATGTTGGGGTAAATGTTAGATTTTCTAACATTAGGGGGAGATATGATTAGCAGCTGAAAGCTATGTGTGAGATGAATTATCTAGATCCTCGTTAAAAAAAAGAACTTGAAGTTCAAGAGATAATTCATTACAAATTATTACAAATAATTTGCTAGATATATTTGCTGACCCAATATTTTAATTAAGCTGCTAATGCTCCAATAAATGGTCCTTGAAGGGCAGAGTCTATGGTATGCTAGAATCATGATAGACCAATTGTTTCCAAACGTAAAACTCCTTGAGGAAGGAGAGGAGAAAATTATAAAAATGATCATGATAATGAGGCAAGTGTTTTAAAAGAGCAACATGACATAACACTTCACAAAACCTTGAAAAAAGTTCAGGTACTTGAAAATGATGAAAACTAAAGAGATCCCGATAAATTATGTCATATTGGAATCAATATCAAAATGACCATTGATAGTATCTTGATATAATGTGGTGCTCAACATTACAAATGGTAATGAGGATCTTGAGTAGAAATATGCCAATAATATGGATAGATAAATTGGCCAATAAGAAACGTAATTCAAGTACATTTTATTTTACTTGAAAAGTAATGTTTTGGACTCATAATGCAAAACTAAGGTATAATGCCAGTAGGGTAAAAATGGATTATTATGGAGAAAGTATAATCGTAAGATTTAATGTATGGATTTTTCCTTGGGGCATAAAGTTATTTTTTCGTAAAAGTCATGACATCATTGTACGGAGATATATTCTCTCGTGGTGGATGCAATGTTTTCAAACTGAAATAGATGAAATACTTGAATACGTATAATGAAATTGTTGTCATGTCTAACTAGACAATGAAGATTCTATGAAAATCTTTGAAGAATTTAAAAGTTTTAAAGTGATACCATTGAATAGTACCTCAATAGTTGTGAGTTTGCTTAACATAAAGAAAGAACAATTTCGTTCTTATGAAAAAGGTTTGCACATACTATGTGCTAGTGCAATTGATGTACTTATTTTTCCTAATATTATTATTCATGAGACAATATTTTTATTAATGTGCAAGGAAGAGATAATTCACTTGGAAAATTTGTATCAAATTGATCCAAATTTAGTCTTTCTAACCAATACTATCAAGGTTCTATTGGCTATATAAATGCAAGGTATTACATGAAGTCCTTTCTTCAAACAATCTATTTGCATATGGGGTACTACCATATTAACAANGAAATTGTTGTCATGTCTAACTAGACAATGAAGGTTCTATGAAAATCTTTGAAGGATTTAAAAGGTTTTAAAGTGATACCATTGAATAGTACCTCAATAGTTGTGAGTTCGCTTAACATAAAGAAAGAACAATTTCGTTCTTATGAAAAAGGTTTGCACATACTATGTGCTAGTGCAATTGATGTACTTATTTTTCCTAATATTATTATTCATGAGACAATATTTTTATTAATGTGCAAGGAAGAGATAATTCACTTGGAAATTTGTATCAAATTGATCCAAATTTAGTCTTTCTAACCAATACTGTCAAGGTTCTATTGGTTATATAAATGCAAGGTATTACATGAAGTCCTTTCTTCAAACAATCTATTTGCATATGAGGGTACTACCATATTAACAATTTACAAGGCAGTCAATTATTGATACATATCCAAGTCTGACCAAGATAGTAGTAACTTATAAAGAAAGTAACTCAACACATAAGAGATGTGGATTTTTCTGAGGAGAAGGTTTCAATATTATATGAAGACAATGTTTCTTGGGTAACTCAAATGAAATAAGAATATATTGACGGAAACAAAATAAGCATATTTAACTAATGTTCAACACGATCTTCAACAAAATTTATACAATATTGATATGTGTTATCTCTGAAATGTTAAGTGATGTTTTCATCAGTGGGAGTAAATACGCGCTACACTCTTTTTGCCTTGGCTTAGGTTTTGTTCCAATGAGTTTTCCAAGCAAGGTTTTCAATGAGGCAGCGACCAACGCGTATTACAAGATATATGTACTCCTTTTCCAACAGGACGACTCGTGGAGGGGTCTACGAACTGTGGATGAGCTTCATGGATTGAGTCTTAGACTTGGTGAAATTTTAACACTAGGAGCTCTATGGATAGCTTGTACGGGTTGTAAAAGGAACTATAACCATAATTGTTGGTTCGTGGTTGTCTTTTAGAAAAACTCAAGTCTCTAGGGAATTGTTTACGACTGTCAAGTACAGCTCGTCAAAGGATGTATGAACCGTACTTGGCACTCATGATTCGTAGGCATGTGGAATCATCCCTTTAGATGAGACTCAAGGGTACAAGAGGTTCTACCGGTCGTGGAAAGGAGTACGGATCGTCGATGGTAATTCAAGGTTCCTATTGATCAGAGAGAGGTACTTTTAGTATAAGGATCCACAAGTGGATAGTACGGTTCGTAGAAGTTAGTACAAACCATATATAGCCTCGTGGGTGGCTCTATCAAGTTTTAATAAGGGGTAATCCATTATTTTCCTAACCTTCCTATGCCTAAACCCCGACGATTTTACAGCTAAATAAGGTTCTTTTCAGTTTCTTTTAGCCCTAACACTCATAATCATTCCCAAGACTTAGAGCAAGGATTTAAGAGGAGAAATCTAAGGTTTCAGTTAAGTTCTTCAAGTTTCTTTAAAAACTTTGTTCTTCTAGGTATGTAAGGCTATTCATAGTGTTGAACTAAGTTCTTCGTCATGCCCTACATCTAAATTTAGTCACTACAAGTAAATTCTAAGGTTTTACGCTGAACTCCATTAATTCTAAACTTTGCTTTTATTCCTTAGTCGGCGTTTTGATTTCATTATAATTAAGACTATAATATTTGTATATTCTGAGTTTGAATCATTATCCATGTTCATTTTATCACATGAAAACTTATTTTAGTTAAGAATTATTAAGAACCTTAACAGAATTGTTTATAAGCATTGATTTCTCACTTAAAGTAAGTTTAATTGTCTTACATGATTATTTGAGAAGAGCTTTAAGGGATCACAAATAGTTCCAAGTTCATCCTTTTTATTTTTATTTAGAAAGGCTTTACTAATTTTAAAAAAGCATCAATAGTTTCAAAAGAATTTTAGTCAGAAAAAGTAAGACACCAGTATATGCTTAAAGAAGTATGAACCTTTTTGCATGTTTTGTGAGTAGAATTGAGCATCAATTTGGGTAAGAGTTAACACAGCCTAAGCCCCATAAATTGTCCCGCAAACATAGATATGATTGTTTCATTAATTTGGGCGACTCCCCACCCGCCTCGTTGAGGGTTTTTTAGTGGATCCATAAGTAAAGTTGTGTCCTATGCTCTGCAAGGTGTAGAGTGACCCTGTCAATGTGGGCAAGACATTATATCATCACGAAGCTCATAGCGATGATTGTCAGTTAGAGAAACTTCTCCAGAAAAGTGATGTATTTTATTTTAGTGTTGTTCAGCTTACTGGAAAGCTTTAATGGTTTCATTTTGTCTTCATGCTTTACTTCAATTAAGTTATATTTCAATCTTTCATTCAGTTAAGTTTTCTTTTTCATTCATCTTTATTACATACCATACATTTCATGTACTGACGTCATTCGATATCGCATCATTTCAAGATGCAAATACAGGTGTTCGGGATGATCAACCGGCGTCCCATTGAGATCACATATGTTGACAACTTTTGGTGAGACCTCTTTGCTTTCAGAAGACTCTAGTCTTATTATTTTAGTACTATCTTTTAAGCCAGTATTTTCAAATAGCTTCGAGATTGCAGTCGTTCTGCTAAAGTTCTTTAAAATTTCAGCTTCTTATGCATGTCTTTATTTTTCCGCTAAGTAGTAAACTAGGACAATCGTTCCCTTTGAGACTAGCAATGATTTTCGAGTGCCGAGTGCATCCTAGGTGTAGACTCGGAGTCTAACAGTTATTAAGTTGTATCGATTGTTAGGGAAATTTTAGGATTAGTTTGTAGGATTGCATGATCCTTGGATTTTATATGGCAATTTTCCGATAGCTTAGCTTTGTTTTTAGCCAGTAAACCTTAGTGTCTCTTGACTGTGATTTTGGTGTCATTATAGTATCTTTAGAAATCTTCTAGATGGTGTGAAACTTAGGTTGCTACGTGTTACCTTGTTTCAGAATGATTGTGTGAATGTACTTATATTTTTTTGCCATCATTTCTTAATTGTTATTTATTGTTGGGCCTGAGCAGTGGCATAGCCAGGAATTTAATGAAGGGTGTCCAAACTTTTAATAGTAATTTATTTTTTAAAAAATGACGATTTAATTAGCAAAACAAATAATCAAGTTAAGCAATATTTAATTAAATGTAGGAATATTTTTAATAGAATTACAAGTGTATAATTCAAACATAAAGAAAATAAACTACTATTGAAAACATAATTTAAATATATTATTACAATTGTACTCAACGAGGTTTTTATAATAGACTCATTAGAAATAGTACGAAATACTTTCTTTTCTTCATAAGGCACTATACAACCATCTAAAAACTCATCATCCATTAGATTTCGCAAGTCATTTTATAGTATTTAACTCAACGCTTTATTTTTGAGAAGAATGTGACAACATCTCTAATTGATCTACCGTTGTTTCTTTATTTGGTTGACTTACAGAAATCAGAATTTTTTTGGTACTCTATTATAATAATTCCTCATGTCTATTGAAACTTGAAACTAAAATATTAAGTTGGTTATTTTCGTTATAAAATAAGAGAACGAGAAGAAAAACCAGAGAGAGAATTATTGAGATTCTATTCTTAATAATATTGTGATATAATTTGGGTAAATGAGTCTCCTATTTATAGAGAAAGAAAACCTTATTCCATAAGGGAAAATTATTAAAATTTAAGGAAATCTTATTCCATAAGGAAAATGTATTAAAATTTAAGGAAATAATTTAATTTTAATTTTAAAAAATCCACAAGAAAAAGTATTAAATTGAAAGAAATCTTACTCTACAAGGAAAATTAAGGAAATAATTCAATTTTAATTGAAAAAAATAGTTAGAAGAGGAGGAATTCAAACTTAGGTCTTGGAGACCTTCATGATACTATTAACTACCAAGCTACTGAACTTTTATGTTAAAATTACGCATGTTTATTTACTTAATTGTATTCAAGAAGTCAAAATAATTACAGAAAAAGAAAACAACCCTGCAGGGAATCGAACTGGGACAAAGAGTAGGATTGCACAGGCTATTGCCAACTCCACTGCACATCACTTTGTTATTTCAGGAGGTCCAAATTCTATATATACCAATATAACGTCAAACTTTTACGTGTATATATAGTATAATTTTTCGACAAAGGGTGTCCAGTTGGACACCCTGGAGCCTACGTGGCTCCACCCCTGGGCCTAAGGTCGCAAGTTTAGACTAGTTGGAGTTCCTAGTTAGTACGTCTATACCGTGTCAAGTGTTACCATATTGATTGTTTGATGTGTTGATTTTTATTTGGTTTATCTTTGGATGGTTGGTGCTTAGACTTGACTTTTTTTTATTCGTAAAAAAACCTTGGAAAGTTTATATTTAAGGAATAGAAATGGTTTTTGCTAAGTTTTCCTCCACCTGTTGAGATCCGAAGGGGAAGCTCATTGTTTTAATTAAGGGAGCTAAGTTTTTATGTGAATATGCTTTATTTTGGAGTTTATATGACTTAAAATGGCAGATATTGATTTTATGTGTGTGGTGTACATATTTGTTCACTTTTGCACTGATAAATTTGAGGTATCCATCTGGATGACCCGTTGACTCAAATACGGGTTATGTTCTATTACATTGCATTTTTTCAAATTCAGTTTTTCAAAATAAAAATTGTAGCAATTGACAAAAAGGAAATAAAAAAGGAACTCATCTTTTAACCAGAATCAACTAAATTTAGTGGACTTTTTAATGAAGAGCTATGAATTAATGATGAAAAGTTTCAATTACAAAAATAACATAAGAACAAAAACCCAATGCAACAAATTCTTAATATTTTTCATGTGGTAGTAGTCATGTGAATAATGCTCACAAAATTTCAGAAATAGATAAAAACAAACATATTCAAGAAAGCTATCAATACATATCCTGGAGGGTAGTATGGGAATAGCTAATGTCATGAGGAATGAAAAGAAGTCTTGAACTATGATAATCAAAGTGTAATCTAAAGGTTTCATTATTTTGTCCTCTACTGGAAGGATATTTAATTACATTGTCATCCTAGTTACAAATTTATTTATCATGCATCTCAATTAAAATTTCTTGGCAGATAAAAAAAATTAATATTTCAATTGTATCGANCCCCCCCCCCCCCCCCCCCCCCCCCCCCCCCCCCCCACACACACACACAGAGTAGTTCTCCTCGAGTGTATCGTCTACAAAAATATGTCTTCCATTCAAATCAATTATTTATGTTCATTTCTAGCGAATTGGGGATCTACTTGAGGACGTCCTCCCTTGCAACTCGTCATTCCATTAACCTTGTCATGTAAGTTATTCTTTCTTGTTAACTTGAATTTGATTGCATCCATGTTGAGGTATTTTTTGTTGGTGGTGATTTTCTGCATTAGTTCTTATTTTAATTGAGATATAGATCGTTATTTTATTTTGAAAGTTACTCTAAATGAAACATGATTTACAAATTCGTTCTTTCGAAGATTTAGAGTGATTTTCAATCTTCATTTTTTAAAGTATAATTCTTGGTATGTTTTTTCTTATCAATTTTATTATTAATATTGTTTTATGGTTTTAAAGACATGTGTGACTTGATTATTATGTATATGATCAAAATCACTATTTCGCAATTCATGAGCTCCCAAAAGGGGAGGGTTACAATTTTCGATGTGAAGTAAGGGCTATAGTTTGTTTGTTTCAGTTCAATATTTTAATTTAGTATTAGCCTCTTGATAGTTATTTCAGTGTAAATGAAAGTGTTATCTAAAATAATGTTTTCTAAATTGTAAACTATGGTTCTTGCAACTTCTGATGGTCTCTTTTTAAACTTCACAAGTCGTGTTTGTTAATAAATTACTTGGATATATATCCTTTTGTGTTTTCCATAGATTTTTTGGGGAATCAAGACATCTTTTATAGAGTTGAATAGATTTTAGTTAAGTTATTTTCAATATTCTTTGAAAAATCATGTGATTGTTTGTCCTTTTATTGGTTTTGCATACTTCTTTTTGGGTCTTTCCTTCAAGTGTTAATGAAGGGAAAGGAAAGAATCACTAATAATCATTTGAACCATTTTTTTCAATATACTGGTGCATTAAATGTAAACCTAATTGAGCAATATATAGATTGACATCATTATATCATTGTGATTCCAGGTTTAGGAAGAACTACAATAACTTTAAATCACGAAACTTTTAGAAGAAAAGAAAATCAACAACAATGCAGCGTCGTACTATTACAACAAACACCATATTTCAAAATGAGGCCACTTATGATTTTGGTCCGGTAAGAACTATGACTTCTGCTGCACATCGCTCTAGAATATTCTCTATAAGACCAGAATCTCATCGTATTAGTATGGTACCCAATATTTTGGGAATTCATTATTCCTCTAATGGGAGCCTAATTGTTGTTTTGGCTAATGGAACAAGCATATACTATGTTTCCATTGTTTCAAGAAATTCTTTTTCCTTTTGGATTCCACAAGGAATGATTCCCAATTTTTCATTATCATTACTGCGTATTTTATGGAACTACACCCTAAGATTTGTTGAAGTGAATCATGCATTTGATCGTATGACATTGCCACTGCGTCTTACCAATTTTCCCATGATAAATTTTCTTTCGCCTTCTCTTTCTTTTCTTTTTAATTATAAATTTATTGCAATCTTCACATAATTAGTTTTCTAATGCTCAATTCTTGATCTAATTACTAACTTAAACTTATCATGTCATAATTATTTTTAACGTTTGATGCACTTATGCTTTTACTGATTGAATTGTGTTAGTTGGTAAATTTTCATAGTAATAAGTGCTACTTTGCTTTTATGGTGCCCAACAAAAATATGCTATAAATTTGTCTATTTACTTTTTTTCATATGCTTATTTTCTAATACTTGAATATTTGTTAAACATAATGAAAATAGGTATGGCTTGTAATTGATCGCTTGAGAAACTACAATAAGCTATTATTAAAAGTAAAAGTTTGTTTAGGAATATGGGTGCAGGAAGTTAAACGACGACCACAATTATTACACATATAAATATAGGATCAAACAACTTTGTTCGATCGAGGGATAAAGATAGATATGAGCTGACAACTTATGTTTTCTGGTATTTTGTTTTGGGTGAGATATACACGGAAAGGAATTAATGTTATCATTATCTTGTTCAACATTTAAAAATAATAGAAGTACAAAAAGTAAGTCATCTTACTATGTTAATAGCCTAATGAGATTTGCATCTTCCTTAGTAGCCCAGGAGTAAGCTGTCCCGAGTAAGCTTTTGTTTCTGCAAGAATTATTGAAACAGACATTTAAAACAATAAAAAAAGAAGAAGAATATACAAATTTATCACTTGACATGATATTTTTAAATAATAATGATTTTCTTATATTTTATAAAATATTCATAGCTAGTTGATTTTTTTTATGTATAATTGATCTGTAAAATTTACTTGCTTAGAAATTATAACAAGTTGTATGTGTCATTTATGGCATAAAATTCCATGTCTCAAACTATTATGTTTAAGTGTTATGACATAAAATTCCATATCTCAAATTATGATATTGAATTTAGGGTTTATTGGCCATTCCAGACCAGACTGAAAATGTCAATACAGGATTGAGCAGGGAAGTCATTTTTGCACGTATGAACCGCATCATGTATCAGTCAACAGAAAGATCTATAAGTGACGATAATGATACATGTTCCATTTGTTTGGTAAGTACTTATTTTCATTTGATTCTCTCCTCATACCGCTTAAACTATAGTCATGTATATAAAATTATCTTACTCGAAAAATATTTTTTCCATTTTGCAGGATGACTACTCTGATGGGCAGATCATTGGAAGCGCCGACTGTCAGCACACCTTTCACTTTGATTGCATAAGCCAATGGCTCTTGCAGAAGAATTCATGTCCCCTCTGCAAATGGATTGCATTGGCAATTTAAGAACTCCAAGCTAGAATCGTATACATTAATGCAATTTGTTATGTTATGCACATTATGAGAAAGTAAAAATTTTTATGTTGAATGATATGAAATATAGTGATCTAGCTTGGGACTTGATTTATATCAAGGTTTTATGTTATGTACTTGTTAATTTGACAGTGAACTTGTGAAATGTTGGTTCATAATATTGTGGTCGACATGTTTTTCAATCAGTTAGGGAGTCAATGTACCTTTGCTTTCCGGTGGAGGTGTGTAGTTTCTTATGCCAAGTTTTTCTCCACTTGTTGAGCTCCGAAGGGGCGGATCACTATTTTAATTAAGGGAACTATGTTTTTATGGAAAAATACATTATTTTGGAGTTTTTATGACTTAAAATGACATATATTGGTTTTATGATTATGTTGTACATATTGGCTCACTTTTGCACTGATAAATTTGAGGTATCATTCTGGACGCCCCGTTGACTCAGATACAAGTTATCTTTTACTACATTGTATTTGTTGATGGGTCTGAGGTATCATTCTAGGAAGATCAAGGTTTCTTTATGGTTTCTACCTTTATGAATTGATCATTTGTATTGCACTAGCCTATTTTGATTGACTTGTTATTTGTTGTGACAGTTTTGTACTTGAGTGCTTCTTGCTTGTTTAATTGTGTTTCATTCTCTGTATTTTCAGTAGTTGATTGTCCCTCATTAGAACCTTTTAATTGCGATGTTAGAACTATCGTGTTTCTTCTTTATATATCTATTGAGTACCCCATATTTTGGTGCTCATACTACACTTCTGCATTTTTTTTCTGATGTTGCTCTTCGTACAAGACACCCTTAGTGAGCGTTGGATCTCCCTTCGTCATTGCAGATTCATATTGTAGTGAGCTCTTGGCTTCTGGAGGCTTTTTCTTTTTCCTTCTTTTGTATTTGTCTATATTTTTATATTTTTATTAGATAGACTTGTGTATATAGACTTTATTTACTAATATGTTCCTGTATCGGTGAAACCATGTCCAGGGATTTAATTCTTGTATTTAGTTCGTCTTTCATGGTCTCATTCGAGTTTATTTTGTATATTATGTATCACACTTACATTTGTAGAAGGCCCTATTATATTTGCGTTTATTCTTTGCTATTAAATTATTATTATCTTTTATGAGTTTTGGATTTTGACTTGCCTACTGGGAGATTTATAGTAGATACTATTGTGAGAAGAAAACATATCGGGAGATTGATGCATATTCGGATGTTTTAATCTTCTGATTGTGAGAAACATGGTGTCATTGGTGGAACCGTGAGTAGCGACTTTTCCTTTTTCATCTCTGAAATTACAATATACATTTTTATGTGGTAACAACTGTTTGTGAGGTGATTAGACCACTTGTTGAATTTTTGTTCATTGATTTATTCTTGTGATATATTGCTCTGTTTGTTGTGGGTGGAGTATCGAAGGAAGAAGAAGTTAGTTGAGTGTTAATTTTACCGATGAATTCCTATTGTTAACGGCTAAACTTTGTAAGAAGTTTCAATATAGCTTGAGATTTAGTATGCTATTGATTCTCTTTATCATTATCAACATGAATTAATGAACTTAAAGATATAAAAGAAGAAAAAAATTGGTTTAAGATAACTTGAGTAACAATATATTTATAAGTGAATGGGCGTGCATAGTTTTGCACCATGTGCATGATATATATAGAGAAACTTTGAAAAAAAATTCAAATTAAAATTTTCAAAATACAAATTATACCAATTGATAAAAAGGAAATAAAAAAGGAACTCATCTTTTAATCAGATCAAATTAAATGGAGTGTACTTTTTAATGAAGACCTATGAATTAATGGCGAAAAGTTTCAGGTACAGAAAAAAGAAAAATACAAAAACTCAATACAACAAATTCTTAATATTTTTCATGTGGTAGCAGTCATGTGAATAATGCTCACAAAATTCCAAAAATGGATAAAAACATACATGTTCTATAAAGATATCAATACATATCCTAGAGGGTGGCATGGGAATAGCTAATGTCACAAGGAATGAAAAGAAGTCTTGGACTATGATAATCAAAGTGTAATCTAAAGATTTCACTATTTTGTCCTCTACTGAAAGATTTTTAATTACATCATCATGCTAGTTGCAAATTTATTTATCATGCATCTCAACTAAAATTGCTTGGTAGATAAAAAATAATAATTAATATTTCAATTGTATCGATTGATGAATTTTTTTGTGCCTTAATTCAGTCAATTTTCAAATTTCTCTATAACCCCCACCCTCCCCTCACACATTTGTTCTACTCGAGTGTATCATTTATAAAAATCTGTCTTCCACCCAAATCAATTCTTTCTCTACATCTCTAGTGGTTTGCAGATCTACTTGAGGAGTTCCTCCCTTTGCAACTCGTCATTTCATAAATCTTGTCATTTAGGTAAGTGATTTTTTCTTCTTCTTTTTTTACTTGAATTTTATTGCATCCATGTTGAGGGATTCTTTGTTGGTGGTGATTTTCTACATTAGTTTTTATTTTAATTGAGATATAGATCGTTATTTTATTTTGAAAGATACTCTAAACGGAACGTGATTTACAAATTCGTTCTTTTGAAGATTTAGAGTGACTTTCAATCTTATTTTTTTAAGTATAATTCTTGGTATATTTTTTCTTCTCAATTTTATGATTAATGTTGTTTATGGTTTTAAAGATATGTGTAACTTAAGTATTATGTATGAGATGAAAGTCACTTTTTCACAACTCAAATGAAACCTTTTTTCGTTTATGTATATTCATGATCTCCCAAAAGGGGAGGGTTACAATTTACGATGTGAAGTAGGGGCTATCGTTTGTTTGTTTCAGTTCAATGTTTTAATTTAGTATTATCCTCTTGATAGTTATTTCCGTGTAGATGAAAGTGTTACCTAAAATAATGTTTTCTAAATTATAAACTATGGTTCTTGCAACTTCTGATGGTCTCTTTTTAAATTTCACAAGTCGTGTTTGTTAATAAACTACATGGATATATATA
>NC_064285.1:56250515-56307806 GCF_019186545.1 Solanum stenotomum | reverse complement strand
TGCTTGTAAGTGTTATTACATAATAACGGACAAAAAATAGTATGTATATTTCTTCTCACAAATTATGATCTTGACGTTACGGTTTGTTGGCCCTTCACGACCAGACTGAAAATGTCAATACATGATTGAGCAGGGAAGTTATTTTTGCACGTATGAATCACATCATGTATGAGTCAACAGAAAGATCTATAAGTGACGATAATGATACATGTTCTATTTGTTTGGTAAGGACTTATTTTCATTTGATTCTCTCCTCATACTGCTTAAACTATAATCATTTATGTAAAATTATTTTATTCGAAAAATACTTTTTCCATTTTGCAGGATGACTACTCTGATGGGCAGAGAATTGTATACATTAATGTGTATGCAATTGTATATTTTATGCACATTATGAGAAAGTAAAAAATATTCGTGTTGAATGATATGAAATATAGTGATCTAACTTGGGACTTGATTTATATCAAGGTTTTATGTTATGTACCTGTTAATTTGACAGTGAAATTGTGAATGTTAGTTGAAAATATTGTGGTCGACACGTTTTTCAATCAGTTAGGGAGTCAATGTACCTTTACTTTCTGGTGGAGGTGTGTAGTTTCTTATGGTAAGATTTCCTCCGCTTGTTGAGCTCCGAAGGGGCGGATCATTATTTTAATTAAGGGAACTATGTTTTTATGGGAATATGCATTATCTATGAGTTTTTATGACTTAAAATGACAAATATTCGTTTTATGATTGTGGTGTACATAGTGGTTCAATTTTTCATTGATAAATTTGAGGCATTATTCTGGACGGCCCTTTGACTCAGATACGGGTTATGTTTTACTATTGCATTTATTGATGAGTTTGAGGTATCATACTAGGAAGATCAAGGTTTCTTTCTGGTTTCTACCTTAATGCATTGATCATTTGCATTGCACTAGACTATTTTGATCGACTTGATATTTGTTGTGATAGTCTTGTACTTGAATGCTTCTTGCTTGTTTAATTGTGTTTCATTTTCTCTATTTTCAGTAGTTGATTGTCCCTCATTAGAACCTTTTAATTGCGATCTTAGAACTATCGTGCTTCTTCTTTATATATATAATCTTTCTCAGTTCGGTTTGTCTATGATACCTATTGAGTACTCCATATTTTGGTACTCATACTACACTTCTACATCTTTTTTCTAATGTAGCTCTTAGTACAAGACACCCTCAGTGAATGTTGGATCTCCCATTGTCATTGCAAAATCATATTGTGGTGAGCTCTTGGCTTCTGGATGCTTTTTGTTTTTCCCTTCTTTTGTATTTGTCTATATTTTTGTATTTTTATTAGATAGACTTGTGTATAGCTTTTACTTACTTAGATGTTCCTGTACCGGTGAAACCAGGCCCAAGGATTTAGTTCTTGTATTTAGTTTGTCTTTCATGGTCACATTCGAGCCTATTTTGAATATTATGTATCGCACGTACATTTTTATATGACCCTATTCTCTGTAATTATTATTATTCTATTTGGTTTTATTCTTTGCTATTAAATTATTATCTTCTATGAGTTTTGGATTTTGACTTGCCTACGGGGAGATTTATAGTAGGCGTCATCATAACTGGATTTTGGATCATGATATTCTTATAGATCTTTTCATGGAACATGAATTGAAGACTAGCCCAGCGTGTTCTTGGTCGTGCCTATTGAGGCATTACCAGATTTGGATGTTGTAGTCTTCTGATTGTGAGAAGCATGGTGTCGTTGGTGGAACTGTGAGTAGCGACTTTTCCTTTTTCATCTTTGAAATTACAATATACATTTTTATGGTAACAACTATTTCTGAGGTTCTTAGAACACTTATTGAATTGTTGTTCATTGATTTATTTTTGTGATATATTGCTCTGTTTATCGTGAGTGGAGTATCGAAGGAAAAGGAAGTTAGTAGAATGTTAATTTTACTGACAAACTCTTATTGTTAACTGCTAAACTTTGTAGAAGTGTCAATATAGCTTGAGATTTATTATGTTATTGATTTTCTTTATCATTATCAACATGAATTGATGAACTCAAAGACATAAAAGAAGAAAATAGTTGGTATAAGATAACTTAAGTAACAATAATTTTATAAGTGAATGGGCGTGTATAGTTTTGCACCATATGCTTAATATATATGGAGAAACTTTGAAAAAAACTTTCAAATTAAGTTTTTCAAAATACAGATTATACCCATTGATAAAAAGGAAATAGAAAAGGAACTCATCTTTTAACTAGATCAAACTAAGTGTAGTGCACTTTTTAATGAAGATTCATGAATCAATGGCGAAAAGTTTCCGTAACAGAAAAGAGAAAAATACAAAAACTCAATGCAAAATCTTCTTAATAATTTTCATGTGGTAACAGTCCGTGAATAATGCTGGCAAAATTCCAAAAATAGATAAAAACAAACATGTTCTAGAAAGATATCAATACATATCTTGGAGCGTGGCATGGGAATAGCTAATGTTACAAGGAATGAAAGAAGTCTTGGACTATGATAATCAAAGTGTAATCTAAAGATTTCACTATTTTTTCCTGTACTGGAAGATATTTATTACATCCTCATTCTAGTTGCAAATTTATTTATCATGCATCTCAATTTAAATTGTTTGGCAGATAAAAAAATACCTCAATTGTATCAGTTGATGAAATTATTTGTGCCTTAGCTCTATCAATTTTCAAATTTCTCTATCCCCACCCCTCCTCACTCGCCCTCCCCCAACACACATTTGTTCTCCTCGAGTGTATCATTTCTTAAAAAATTGTCTTCCCCCCAAACTCATTATTGCTCTTTAGTTCTAGCGATTTGCAGATCTACTTGAGGGGTTCATCCCCTTGCAACTCGTCATTTCATTAATCTTGTCATTTATGTAAGTTATTCATTCTTTTTTAGTTCTATCAATTTTCAAATTTCTCTATCCCCCACCCCTCCTCACTCGCATTCCACCTCCCCCAACACACATTTGTTCTCCATGATTGTATTATTTCTTAAAAATTTATCTTCCACCCAAACTAATTCTTGCTCTTCGGTTCTAGCGATTTGCGGATCTACTTGAGGAGTTTATCCCCTTGAAGCTCGTCATTTCATTAATCTTGTCATTCATGTAAGTTATTCATTCTTTTTAAAAATTTGAATTTGATTGCATCCATATTGAGGGATTCTTTGTTGGCGGTGATTTTCTGCATTAATTTTTATTTTAATTGAGATATAGATCATTATTTTATTTCGAAAGTTACTCTAAGAAGAACACGATTTACAAATTCGTTCTTTTGAAGATTTAGAGTGACTTTCAATCTTCATTTTTTAAGTATAATTTTTGGTAAGTTTTTTTCTCAATTTTATGATTCATGTTGTTTTATGATTTTAAAGATATGTATGACTATAGTATTATGTATATAATGAAAGTCACCATTTCGCAATTCAAGAGCTCCCAAAAGAGGAGGGTTACAAGTTTCGATGTGAAGCAGGGGCTATAGTTTGTTTGTTTTAGATTTAATTTAGTATTAACCTCTTGATAGTTATTTCAGTGTACATGAAAGTGTTACCTAAAATTATGTTTTCTAATTTATAAACTACGGTTCTTGCAACTTTCGATGGTCTCTATTTGAACTTCACAAGTCGTGTTTGTCAATAAATTCAATGAATATATTTCCTTTTGTGTTTTCCATAGATCCTCCGGGAAATCAAGACATCTTTTATAGAGTTGAATAGATTTTGGTTAAAGTCATTTTTAATATTCTTTGAAAAAAGCATGTGATTGTATGTCTTCTTATTGGTTTTGCATACTTGTTTTTTTGTCTTTCCTTCAAGTGTTAACGAGGGGAAAGGAAAGAATCACTAGTAATCACTTGAAACATTTTTTTTCATTATACTGGTGCGTTAAATGTACATTACAAATATATCTAATTGAGCAATATACAGATTGATGTCATTGTATGTTGTGTTGAAATCCCAGAGCACATAAAAGTTTTATTTTTTATATTCTTATTGAACTTTTCCTTTTAAAAAAAATAGTTGTCTGCTTATTTTTTTGTCTTTCCTTCAAGTTAGTATGAAAGAAATAAAAAAAGGATAGTTGATTATTTGAAAATAATTTTTTCATTAAATTGATGTGTTTCATGTAAACTATGTAAATAGAAAATTACAAATATATAGATTGACATCATTATATCATTGTGATTCAGGTTTAGGAAGCACTACAATAACTTTAAATCACAAAACTTCTAGCTAGAAGAAAAGAAAATCAATTTATGCTTCAAGAAATAAATTTGTCTATTTACTTTTTTTCATATGTTTATTTTCTAATACTTGAATATTTGTTAAACATAACGGAAATAGGTAAAGCTTGTAAATATGAGAATCCTTTTTCACAAGATAATCTATATATGTTGGTGTATAATTTTAACTAGAGTGAAAGATTAAAAAATAAATACACTTAAAATATTTAATGTTAACTTTTCCTATCTAAAAGATCGCCAACTATTCGTCAGAACATACCTTAACTATTATTATTTTTTCATAATTTATCAATGTAGACATACATATGGATTTACATATGCATATATGCTCATCAATGTTGCAAACATTAGATCAATTGTTGTATGTGTAGTTTTCTTTTTATCCCTTTTTGAATGAAAAGTGAGGTATAAAATTTGATAGGAATGATTAATTTTGATGTTATTTTTGGCAATGTTATATATATACATGATTCGTAATTCTTTTAAATAAGTTGACCACTTGAGAAACTACAATAAGCTTTTATTAGAAGAACAAGTTTGTTTAGGAATATGGGCACGGGAGGCTGAGGGACGACCACATTTGTTCTATCAAGGGGCTGAGATAGATATGAGCTGATAACTTATGCATGTTTTCTGGTATTTTGTTTTAGATGAGATGTACACCGAAAGAAATTAATGGTAGTTTCTTATGCTAAAAAATCTAAAAGATCTTTTGTTTGATGATACAAAAATAGGGTTAACATGTTGTGTTAAGTAATTACTTTTCTTAAAATGAAACTACTTGAGATATAATGAATTCTAATTCCTTATTGTACTGGGTGCTAATCACATTCTCATTTCAGCTTATGCCTTGTAAACCTTAGTTCCTTACTTATTTTATGTGTTCAACAATTTACTTTATTTTTTTATTTTATTAGCTGAAGACTTATTGAAAATAACCTCTTTGACTTAAAAATGTAGGTAAAATTTGACTACATTCTATCCTTTTCAAATTTCAGTTATGAGAGCACATGACTCGTAATGTTGTTGTTATATATTTTATGGTGCTCCCTAATAGTTTATTTTACTTAATACAATTATTTAACCTCTCAAATTTACCTTTGTTTAGTCATAGTATAAGATGATAAATTTAATTCTAAGACGACCTTTTAAACCTTGATATAAGTTAGAAAGTTAGTAATATGCAAATCAAGTATTTTTGTGTTTTGAAATAGTAACAACACCTTTTGTTCATGTAGATAAACAATAGATAATGAAAGAAAAATAATTAATAGGGATACGAATGAAGTCTTGTTCAGTAAAAGTAACTACCACATGCAAAAATTCACTTTGAATTTTAAAGTCTTCATTTATATGATTTTGAACAAGGCCCCAAGCTAAATGAGGTCCACCAAATTCAGCTACTACAACATGTTTCTTCAAGTGAAATCAATATTTAAAACAACCAATATTATTATGAAAAGCATCATAAAATTACATCTCAACTTCGATCTCCTACTATATAAGGCACCATTGTACATTTAATGTATATACATCACATAAAAAACATATAGTGTCTTTAAATTCATCGTTGATTGATGTCATTTGTGATTTTTAAAAAACAATATCACTGTTACGAAGAAAATAACACAAAATCATATACTTATAATCTAATGCTAAAAATTAGTGAAAACCTAATTTGGTCATGACAATATTCTGGGGATTTGTGGCGACTTTTGTCGTTGCTAAGGGTCTAGTGTCTTGTAGTAAATCCTAGTTGACAACACTGAGATGGATAGACTAGTCTGCGTGGCTTGCCACGTCACTAAAAAAATTGGGTGGTTAATATTAAGGGTGTTTGTGGTCTCTTTAGATAAAGGGTATAAATGATTTATTTCGCACAGTTCATAAGAAATTTTGATCATTTTCCGTAGAATATTTAAAAAATTATTTATATATTTAGAATCTACAAAAAAAATATACTATATATAGGTTACAAAAATTAATAATTGAAAATATTTAAAGAGCATGCGAGTAATGCGGTCCAAAATTTTCTTATTTGACCCTCAAAATTCGAAACAAAGAAGATAAAACAACTCCAAAATGCATGTCTGAGATTAACTAAATTTAATGATCACATCCAATATATTCAGGAACCAGAACAATGATCTTGCAAGGCCATAGGCTCAACCAAGTCTAATGTCATTTTTTAAAAAATAAAAATAAAAATACTCCTATAGTATACTACTATAATTTTAATCTGCTATGTAAATATAAATTTAAATATTTATAATAAGAAATTGAATGTTCCTCTTGTTTTATTCAAACTTGTAAGCATCTAGTTGGTTGTTGTAGACCAGAAGCCATTTCTCCAGCATTAACACATGAAGCTTCTGCTGGATGATCCTTATAACTTAGTTTCACATCCAATAATTTTATTCCATTATATGGATTTGTTTTTCTACAATCGAATTTCACTGCTACTTCTGTAGTCGATGTTCCAAGTACGTCTTCATATGTTATGTCACTAACCTTGATGCCGGAACCCTGAAACGAAATAATAATTAGGGATATTGTTTGGTAGCTGGTAAGAATTATGCTTATATATGATTATGTATTACCTGTTCAGGACAATTTCCACTACCAGGGCAGTAATTTTGATCAATGATGATGGGATTTTGGACATTATTCATGACTACATGTTGAAAATTGTTAGGCCTTGCCCATGTTTTGATCCTCACACCATTCTCAGTCCCAGTAAATGATGATGTTTTAACTGTCACATTTTGTACTCCTGCCTCTTGCATCTCCCAACCTAAGCTCCTAATACTGCACCAATCCAAAATATTAGTCAAAGTTATACAATATTTCGCCGATGTTCTTTTCATCACGATCTTCAACAAAATTTATACAATATTGATATGTATTATTTCTGACATGTTAAGTGATGTTTTCATTAGGGGGAGTAAATACATGCTGCACTCTTTTTTCCTTGGCTTAGTTTTGCCCCAATGAGTTTTCCAAGCAAGGTTTTCAATGAGGCAGCGACCAATGCGTATTACAGGATATATGTACTCTTTTTCCAACATGACGGCTCGTGGAGGGGACTATGACTCATGGATGAGGTTCGTGGAATGGGTTTTAGACTGAGTGAAATTTTAACACCAAGAGCTTGTTGGGTTTTTGGCACGCCCCAAGCCTACACCCTAGACGTGGCGACACTCGAAGACCATTGTTGGCCTCAAGTGAACCCTTGTCCTGGCTTACTTACTCAGCGGAAGACTTAAATCATTAATATAAGGATTTAAAATGCACTTATTCTACTGTATAAAAGATAACTTAGAACGTTTTTAAAGATAAAACATTCAAATTAACCAAAATGGCAACTCAAGTCTTAGTATTTAATAAATGACGATGTAAAGACAATTGACTGCTAACTGTCTATCTATGAAGCCTCTCATAATTGATATGGATGTTGGGACAAGACCCCCGATCATCCTAAAAATTGAAAATAAAATTGAAAACAACGAAAAAGAGTCCTCCGGAATGCAAGGAGGCTCACCAACTGACTCTGAATTGCTCATTGGACCAACGGTGCGCTAGATGCTGATCTTGGTTACTTGCGTCTGCATCATAAGATGATGCAGGACAACTGGCATCAGTACATTAAATGTACAATATGCGAGTTGGAATGCTAAATACAACATAGGCTTGAAAAGATTCTGAAAGAAACACTTACCTTGGCTCTTCTCAACTCATGAATACTTAACTCATTTCATTATAAAGCAGTTTAAAACAAGTGCAATATAAAGAAAAAGGAAAACTGTTTAAAACATGATGTCAACTCATAATCATAATATCATAAAAGACATACCATGCTCCCTCTCAAAGTCTACTTGTGCAATGCATGAATGAAGTCCCATACCCCATTCATACTAAGTAGAACCTCTTGAGGAACCATGCATTTACTGTTGTGGGAGTTTCACTAACCGACAACCATCACTTAAGAGCTATAGTGATGATACATCGATCTACCTCACACTGCCAGCGCATCCTATACCCGGCCAAAGGTATAGGACCTTAACAACTAAGTGGATCCACTAGTCTATGCGAAAAGGATTCATCTAAAAAGTATGACCCTTTTATACCCATGATGGCTACATGGTTTATGGGGGCTGATAGTTGTATGAACTCTTCCCCACATCGGTGCTCAATACTACTTCCAAAATATACTAGTTATTTATGTTTTGAAAACATACTCTTTATGTGATTTGAGATTAGTGCTCAAAAACTTAGCTCAGAGGCTCTCTTGGAAATCAAAGTTTCCTCTCTTGCTTCATTTAGAAAGTGATTACCCTTTTCTTAAAACTAGCCCGAAGGCTCTTTGGAAATCAAGGTTTTCCTTTTTTGTTTAAATGTGAAAACATTTTAAATCTCTTTGGGAATACTTAGTCCCCATATACTTTTGAAGAAATGAACTTCAAGCTTTAATCTTTACTCAACTTGAACTTTAAGTCTTAAAAGAAAGTTAAAACGTTTGTGAAAGACTATTGAAAACATTATAAACTTTGTTTTGACTTGCTTCTTAACTTCTAGACTTGACTCTTAACTTCTCTTGACTTTGATCCTAACTTTCCTTGAATTGGATTATGGATTCAAGTTTCATGAGCTCATGTTTATGGCTGATTTCATGATGTTTAGATGTACCTTAGAGTGTTGGAATCAACTAGAAAACATAGGTACATTGCTAAGGAACAAGTACGAAAAGATGGGGGGAAAATGAGAAGAACTGGCGTCCCTGGCGCTCTGAGATGCGCGGGGCGCCAGCCCTCAACATTCAAAGAACAAGTTGGGGTGCTCTGGCTGGCGCATAGCCCCAGAGCCCCACATTAAGGGACTACTTTGGGGTGCGCTGGCTGGCGCGACACCCCACGCCCTTCCCCAGGTGTTTGACGACTTTTCTTCTCCGTTTTTCAACTCTAAACCTTCTAAAGTTCAATGGTTCTCTTTCCAAACACTTAGGATCATTTATACCCTCAAAACATGAATGATTCAAACCGAAATTACACCTGAAAACATGAATCAAATCGCAAGAAACATCAACAAAACAACCCACAAGAATTCTAATGAATTTCATTAAGAACTCAAAGGATTTACTTTCAAATCACACATATTTTGCTGAATTGAATCATGATTGGCGCGTGGATGAACTAACTCAATGCTATGTGATCTCACATACCTTGTAGGGATCACCCTCGAAGAAATCCACAAGCTATCCTTGATGAAATCGACAAATCTTGCTTCATCTTCTCCTTTCTCTTCTTTTCTCTTTTCTCCAAGCCCTAGCGTGGACTCTAACTTTTCTAAACTGACCAAAATCTGCTTTTATCCCAATTAATATCCTAAAACGAATTATAATAATTAGGTAAGGAAAAGGCTAATTTACCCTTCCAAATCCGGATAGACTTTCCTTAATCTAATAACCCAACTTCCGTAGAGCATAACTTACTCATACGAACTCGGAATCGAGCAAACTCGGCAGTGTTGGAAAGATCATTCCAAGAGATTTCCAACCATATCTGGAATTACACCTAAATCATTCTAAAATAGGATTTATGGCCGTTTGAAGTTGACCAAAAACTTATCTTTTTCCTAACTTAAGTAAATTTCCAGATTTTCATTCTTTCCAAAAATGACTATTTCAAATTCTTAGCTTCTTCCTAGCTATTTTAAATTACGAGATGTTACAATATCTCTCCCTTGGGAACATTTTTCCTCGAGTGAGTTTATTATTAATAGGCTAAGGGTTGTAACATGCAACATTCAGTTCAAACACCCACAAGCAAATGCAAAACTACATGCCAACTTGTAAATAAATACTAAGAAAGGATTAGTACCTTGATTTGGAATTTCTCTGGGTTCGAAGTGATGTGGATATCTCTTCTTCATATTTTTTCACCAATAGACTTTTCTCAAGTCACGGTACATCTTGGTGGAACCCAAATGAATGGAATATCTGGAGCTTTGCGCTTCCTCCATGATCCTCTCTTGGGTTCCATCCACCATTGGTACACACAACCTACATTGATGTCTCAACACACCTTCTCCCCCTTGTTCAAAAGCTAATACTTTTTGCTTATGAACATTTGCCTTCAATTCAAGCAAGATAGGGTCTTGGTCTTGCTCGCTTTTTACTTCTGACACTAATGATGATTCAGCCCCATTCATCACCACTATTCCTCCTTCTGTGGAATCCATTAATCGAACTCCTAATCGTGTAAGTCTATACACATATTTTGCTAACTCTTTCTTATCTTCCTCAACATGGGCGGTACTACCCATAGACAACCTGCTTAAGGCATCAGTAACAACATTAGCCTTACCTGGGTGGTAAAGAATACTCATGTCATAACCCTTCAGTAATTCTAGCCACCTCCTTTGTCTGAGATTAAGCTCTTTATGACTAAACACATACTGAAGGCTCTTATGATCGGTGAACACATCCACATGCACACCATAAAGATAATGACGCTATATTTTCAAGCAAATTCTATGACAACCAGCTCCAAGTCATGGGTTGGATAGTTCATCTCATGAACTTTCAATTGTCTGGAGGCATAAGCTATAAGTTTGCCATTCTGCGTTAACACACTACCTAAAACAACTTTAGATGCATCACAATACACCACAAAACCTTGAGTACCTTCTGGTAAGGTCAAAACTGGGGCAGTAGTCAACATCTTCTTGAATTCCTGAAAGCTTTTCTCACAAGCTTCAGACCATTGAAATTTCATTATTTTCTGAGTCAACTTCATCAAAAGGGATGAAATGGATGAAAAACCCTCTACAAACCTTCTATAATAGCCGGCCAAACCCAAGAAACTCCTAATATCAGTTGGAGATGTGGGTCTAGGCCAATTCTGCACAACCTCAATTTTCTGAGTATCAACTTTAATTCCCTCTCCGACACAATATGGCCTAAGAATGCCAAATACTAAAGCCAAAATTCACACTTAGAGAATTTAGCATATAACTCATTATCTTTCAAAGTCTGAAGAACTATTCTGGGATGACTAGCATGATCTTCTTCATTCCTTGAATAGATTAGTATGTCATCAATGAAGACGATAACAAACATACCTAAATAAGGGTTTAAGGCTCTATTCATAAGATCCATGAACTCTACTGGTGCATTAGTCAAACCGAAGGACATAACCAGAAACTCATAGTGACCATAACGGGTCCTGAATGTTGTCTTTGGAATATCACGTTCCCTTACTTTCAACTGATGGTAGCTAGATCTAAGGTCTATTTTCGAAAATCAAGAAGCACCCTGAAGCTAATCGAAAAGATCATCAATTCTCGGAAAATGATACTTGTTCTTGATGGTAACCTTGTTCAATTGGCGGTAATCTATACACATCCTAAGGGAACCATCTTTCTTTCGCACAAATAAGTTCGAAGCGCCCCAAGGTGAAACACTTGGTCGAATAAAGCCCTTATCTAAAAGATCCTTTAACTGCTCTTTCAACTCTTTCAACTCTGCTGGTGCTATTCTAAATGGCGGAATAGATATCCGAAGAGAATCTGGAAGAAGATCTATACCGAAGTCTATCTCTCTCTCAGGAGAGACTCCGGGAAGATCATCAGGAAAGACTTTTGGAAATTCTCTTACTACTGAAACTGACTGAATATGAGGTATCTCAATACTAGAGTCATTAACTCAGACTAAGTGATAGACACACCCCTTAGAAACTAACTTCATTGCCTTAAGGTACGAAATGAAATGACCCTTAGGCACTGCTGAACTGCTTTTCCACTCTAAGACTGGCTCATTTGGAAACTAAAACTTGACTACTCAAGTTCTACAATCAACCGAGGCATAATAGGCATGAAGCCAGTCCATACCAAGAATGACATCAAAATCTATCATGTCTAACTCAATTAAATCAGCCATGGTACTCTTGTGATTGACGAAAATAGGACAGTCACAATAGACTCTCTATATTAGAATAGACTCACCAACAGGCGTTGAAACACTGAATGGTTCACTAAGTTGCTAAGGAATAACCTCAAAATTCATAGCAACATAAGGAGTTACAAAAGATAAACTCTTTCCTGGATCTAGCAAAGCATAAACAGTAAGGTCAAATACATGGATCATACCAGTGACAACATCTGGCGAATCCTCTTGCTCTTGGCGACTATTGATAGCACATAAGCATTTGTTCCTCCGCCAGTTCCGAAAGTAGTCCCTCTAGGTGAAGCACTATCTGGTGGAGCAACTGAAGAAGAATAGGCTCTATTGCCCCCATTACTTTTACCTTGCCTATTCTCAGGACAATCCCTCATAAAGTGAACGTTCTGACCACACTTGAAACAACCAGTAGATCCCTCACGACAAATACCTGGGTGGTTCCTACCACACTCAGCGCAGGCAGGAGGCTTACTACCCCTTTGCACCATACTACCCTGAGAATAGACATGCTTAGCTCTGAACTTGTCCCCTGATGTCTTAGCCGTCTTATTCTTAAACTCTTCTCTATCCTTCAGCTTATCCTCCTCAACTTATTGTATATGGATCATAAGCCTTGCTAGGTCTACATCCCCTATCAGCATAGCTGTCTTGCCTTCCTTGCTTGACTGATGAGATAACCCAACAACCAATAAACTCATCCTGCTTCTCATGTCAACAACCATCTCCGGAGCATAGCTGGAAAGTTGTGTGAACTTCAGACTGTACTCATGAACACTCATAGACTCCGAATTAAGGGTGAGAAACTCTATTATCTTTGCCTCTCGCAACTCATGGGGAAAGAAACGTTCCATGATAGCACTCTCAAACATAGCCCAACTCACTATTGGCCCATCCTCAGCCCTATTCTTTTTCCATTGGTCGAACCAGATTCTAGCGACACCTTTCATTTGGTATGCAACTAGTTCCACCCTCTCCACAACAGCAACATGTATCACATCAAATACCCTTTTCAGCTCCTCAATGAAGTTCTCCAGATCCTCAGTGACACTTGAACTTGTGAACCTTGGTGGGTTTATCCTTAAAAGCTCACGGATCCTAAAGTATCAGCCACTTCCTGTCGATTATCTCTCTGTCCAACTTGATAGGTCACAACTTGACTTAACATATGAATAGCTTCACGGAATTCAGCCTTGGTGACCTCTCCTTGGGGTTGCACTTCTAGTGCATTAGGTACCCCTTGTTCCTCGACATTTCTCCTAGCTGGACGTCCTCTGACTNCAGATTCTAGCGACACCTTTCATTTGGTATGCAACTAGTTCCACCCTCTCCACAACAGCAACATGTATCACATCAAATACCCTTTTCAGCTCCTCAATGAAGTTCTCCAGATCCTCAGTGACACTTGAACTTGTGAACCTTGGTGGGTTCATCCTTAAAAGCTCACGAATCCTAAAGTATCAGCCACTTCCTGTCGATTGTCTCTCTGTCCAACTTGATAGGTCACAACTTGACTTAACATACGAATAGCTTCACGGAATTCAGCCTTGGTGACCTCTCCTTGGGGTTGCACTTCTAGTGCATTAGGTACCCCTTGTTCCTCAACATTTCTCCTAGCTGGACGACCTCTGACTATTCTTCATGGAGGCATGATTATCTGAAAAACGTGTAGGCACGAATTAGAAGGAAACTTTTAGAGATAAACTATAACGCACAAAATGAGTGTGAAAGAAGTGAGAAATTTCCTAAATGTTGCAGCCTCCTAATTAAAGATGTGGCACGCTTCACACTGATAAATAGGACTTTATAGACTCCCTAGGACTCTTGAACTCTGAGCTCTGATACCAAGTTTGTCATGCTCCGAGCCTACACCCTGGATGTGGCCGGCACTCGAAAACCATTGCTGGCCTCAAGCGAACCCTTGGCCTGGCTTATTTACTCAGTGGAAGACTTAAAGCATTAATATAAGGATTTAAAATGTACTTACTCAACTTTTTAAAAGATAACTTAGAACATTTTTAAAGATAAAATATTCAACTTAGCCAAAATGGCAACTCAAGTCTTAGTACATAATAAATGATGATGTAAAGACAACTGACTGCTAACTGTCTATCTATGAAGCCTCTAATAACAGAGATGGATGTCTAGACAAGACCCCAAATCATCCTAACAACTGAAAATAAAACTAAAAACAATGAAAATGAGTCCTCCGGAATGCAATGAGGCTCACCAACAGACTCTGAACTGCTCACTGGATCAACGGTGCGATGGATGCTAATCTTGGTTACCTGCATCTGCATCATAAGACGATGCAGGCCAACTAGCATCAGTATATTGAATGTACAAGTATGCGAGTTGGAATGCTAAATACAACATAGGCTTGAAAAGATTCTGAAAGAAACAATTACCTTGGCTCTTCTCAACTCATGAATACTTAACTGAACTCATTTCATTATAAAGCAGTTTAAAACAAGTGCAATATAAAGAAAAAGGAAATATGTTTAAAACATGATGTCAACTCATAGTCATAATATGATAAAAGACATACCATGCTCCTTCTCAATGTCTACTTGTGCAATTAATGAATGAAGTCCCATACCCTCATTCATACTAAGCAGAACCTCTTGACGAACCATACAATTACTATTGTAGGAGTTTCTCTAGCCAACAACCATCACTTAAGAGCTATAGTGATGATACATCGATCTACCTCACGCCGCCAGTGCATCCTATACCCGGTCAAAGGTATAGCACCTGAACTACTAAGTAGATCCACTAGTCTATGCGAAAAGGATTCATATAAAAAGTATGACCCTTTTCTACCCATGATGACTACATGGTTTATGGGGGCTGATAGTTGTATGAACTCTTCCCCATATCGGTGCTCAACACTACTCCCAAAATATACTAGTTCATTATGTTTTGAAAACATACTATTTATGTGATTTGATATGAGTGCTCCAAAACTTAGCTCAAAGGCTCTCTTGGAAATCAAAGTTTCCTGTCTTGCTTCATTAAGAAAGCGATTACTCTTTTCTGAAAACTAGCCCGAAGGCTCCTTGGAAATCAATGTTTTCCTTTCCTGTTTAAATGTGAAAACATTTTAAATCTCTTTGGGAATACTTAGTCCCTATATACTTTTGAAGAAATGAATTTCAAGCTTTACTCTTTACTCAACTTGAACTTTAAGTCTTAAAACAAAGTTAAACGTTTGTGAAAGATTATTGAAAACATTATAAACTTTGCTTGGACTTGCTTCTTAACTTCTAGACTTGACTCTTAACTTCTCTTGACTTTGATCCTAACTTTCCTTGAATTGGATTATGGATTCAAGGTTCATGATCTCATGTTTATGACTGATTTCATGATGTTTAGATGTACCTTAGAGTGTTGGAATCAACTAGGAAACATAGGTACATTGCTAAGGAACAAGTACGAAAAAATGGGGGAAGAATGAGAGAATTGGCGTCCCTGGCGCTCTGAGCGGCACGGTGCGCCAGCCCTCAACATTTAGAGAACAAGTTGGGACACTCGGGATGGCGCGTCGCCTGAAAGCCCCACATTCAGGGATTGGTTTGAGGTGCGCTGGCTGGTGCGACGCTCCACTCCCTTCCTTAGGTGTTTGACGACTTTTATTCTCCATTTTTTAACTCTAAATCCTCTAAACTTCAATGGTTCATTCCCCAAACACTTAGGATCATTTATACCCTCAATACATGATAGATTCAAACTGAAATTACACCCGAAAACATGAACCAAATCGCAAGAAACTTCAACAAAAGAACCCACAAGAATTCAAACGAATTTCATCAAGAACACAAAGGATTTACTTTCTAATCACACATATTTCGCTGAATTGAATCATGATTGGCGCATGGGTGAACTAACCGAATGCTATGTGATCTCACATACCTTGTAGGGATCACCCCCGATGAAATCTACAAGCTATCCTTGACAAAATCGATGAATCTTGCTTCCTCTTCTCCTTTCTCTTGTTTTCTCTTTTCTCCAAGCCCTAGCGTGGACTCTAACTTTTCTAAATTGACCAAAATCTGCTTTTACCCCAATTAATATCCTAAAACGAATTATAATAATTAGGTAAGGAAAAGGCTAATTTACCCTTCCAAATCCGGATTAGACTTTCCTTAATCAAATAACCCAACTTCCGTAGGGCATAACTTACTCATACGAACTCGGAATCGAGCAAACTCGGCGGTGTTGGAAAGATCATTCCAAGAGATTTCCAACCATATCTGGAATTACACCTAAATCATTCTAAAATAGGATTTATGGCCGTTTGAAGTTGACCAAAAACTCAGTTTTTTCCTAACTTAAGTAAGTTTCCAGATTTTCATTCTTTCCAAAAATGACTATTTCAAATTCTTAGCTTTTTCCTAGCTATTTCAAATTGCGAGATGTTATAGTTTTAAAAGGTGTGAATGGAAAATGAAGAGTTGCGACTTTTTTGAAGAATTGCGACTTTTATGAAAAGTTGCGACTTTTATGAAGAGTTGTGACTTTTATGAAAAATTGTGACTTTTATGAAAAGTTGTGACTTTTATGAAAAGTTGTGACTTTTTGAAAGGTTGTGATCTTTCCGAAAGATTGTGACTTTTCCAAAGGTTTGTGACCTTTCCGGTAAGGCACAATAAGAACCTTTTCACACTACCCTTTGTTTTCTATAATTTGACGGATTTCCTCTCATTTTAAAAAAATTTATTTTTTCTGGATTTCTTCTACTACTATTAAATCTAGTATTCTAAGTGTACTTTACTGTCATTGAGTGGTTCACTAACAGCGTGATTTTAGGTACTGATACACCGGTGAGTAAGAGCGTTCTATCTGGGAGGATATATTCCATTACATTTGGGTACTTGAGGGGAATAATTTCCTTAAGAGGACACTATGCATTCAATGGGCTCGATTTTCTTCTTTAAGAAAAATATTTCGTATATTATTTCTAATTTGTTTCTAATTATATTTTCTCTACTAGTTTTAATTTTCTAGTTTTGAAAATGCTCTTTAAACTTTATTGTTTCTTATCAAGTTCTTCAAATTTTTTGTTATAAGTATCTTAGTAATACAAGATGAACAACAATCTTAAGGAAATTATTATACTGTTAGTATTATTAATGCATTACTTCTCCAGAATTCGGTGCTTTTTTTAGCAAGGTCGAAGTGAGAATGTACTAGAAGAATTGATGGTATTTCGGTTAAAGATTGCACCAAGTAACCTTCTTATTATTTATCTAAGTAGGAAAATAGTTTCTAAAAGTTAACAATTTTGATATTTATCATGTATGTATTTGGAAAAAGATTTACAAACCATATGGTTTTTTGAATGAATTTTCTTTGGCAAAAAGTGTTGCCTTTAAAATTCTTTAGTTTGCAGAATGAGAGATGCACATTTTTGTTTGATAAAATAGTATGTCAAAATGTTATAGTTGGAAGGCTATTTGAAAAGAAAAGCATATCTATATGATAATCTATAAATATGTTTAATTCTGTTTGGAGATTAAAAAATAAACTTTTGTAGTTTTGTACTCCATGTGAAATTTGTTTGTGTCTGGTTTTTATAGACTAAAAACTTTTGTAGTTTTCTACTTTGGATAAATTAGACTATGATATTGGTTTGTAGAACATGAAAACTTCACATAATAAGTCAATGTTGTACTTTTGACTTTCTATAAACTTCCCTGTTATATAGAAACAAATTATACAAAAAAAATTGTCTTTATTGTTATTATTCCAAATACTAAGTGGTATGTCTATTTGTGATAGGGGAAAAATACCAGTGACTTAGAGTTTGTGATTTTGTGCCTCTATGGAATGAACTTTGACATTGTGTAAAAATTGTCAAATGGAATTGAAGTACTATAATTCTTTTGTAGAATAATATTTTAAAAAGTGGTTTCATGTTGCCAATGACACTTTGATATCATGAGAGAAAAAAATATGTGGAAAAACTATTTTCAAATACTTGAAAAATATTTTTGAGATCATATTTAAAATGTGGGGGGTTCTTTGCTTATGACAAAGATAAAATTAGACTTAGTGTCTAATTTAAATTTGGAGCACAAGCTATGAAATTTGATGATAATTTTGTATTATGTTAGACCCACAAAATTCTTGGAGTATATTTGATATTGTGGTCGTTGAGTTTCTCGTTTACTAGTATATGGTATGACTAGTATGAAACTACCAAATTATATGTATACTTGTTCAAAATGATTGAGTTCTTTTATGAAAAAAGTGTCACTTAAAATGTTGTGATTTTTCATGAAAAGATATGTCTATTAAATATAACTATTTGTATAGACATGAATCATTTTTCATGTTTTGTAAAAGAAGCATTTGGGCTATATTGTCTTTATTGGACCCAATGAAACTTTATTCATGGGTAGTTCTATAACAATCAAATTGAAAGTTATGGAAAGGTCCTTCTGAAAAGGACATTTGACAAGGTGGTGACTCTAAACAGTGTTTGTATCACACAAAATTGTAAGAAAGAGGAACATAATATTTGTGAGAAAAAGCTACCTCGCGGAGAGCTTTTCAAACTAAATATTTTTATTTGTTCTTACTTGCTTGAGTCAAGCTGTTTGTGACATGAACACTTGGGGCATGTCAATTACAAAACCTTTAAGGAAAACTGATCAACTTAAAAGTTTTGTCTAACTTTGAGTGCAATAAATAAAAATGTCAAGTTAGTGTGGAATCTAAGTATGCTAAGCATTCTTATAAATCTGTTGAAAGAAATTCTAATCCCTTAGAGTTGATTTACACTGACATTTGTGATATAAAGTCAACACCATCTCGTGGTGGGAAAATGTATCTCATAACTTTCATTGACAATTGCATTAGAAACGACTGTCTATTTGCTGAATGGTAAGGATGAAGCAATAGAAATGTCTAAACAATATAATATTGAAGCTAAAAATAGGTTGGGAAAAAGATAAGAAGTGATAGGGATGGAGAATATAAATCTCATTTTGCATAAATATGTTTGGAAAGTGGATTTATCCATCAAACTACTTCCCTATTCACCTCAATCTAATGGAATTGCATAATGGAAAACAAATTGAACTTTGGAGGAAATGATGGCTACATTACTTATAAGTTCAGGTTTACCACAAAACTTGTGTGGAGAAGTTATCCTTACAGCAAAAGGGAACAATAAAAAGTTGTCTTTTTAGAAAGAAAGCAATAAAAAGTTTTGTTTGTTCATGACACAATCTATTACATATGAGAAATGGAAAGGAAGAAAATCCAACTTGAAATATTTCAAAGTGTGGGGGTGTCTAGACAAAGTCCAAGTTCCTATTCCTAAAAGGATTAAATAGGACCTATGATTGTGGACTATAAAATTACACTTGAGTAGTCTAGCGAAGGGCCCAAAAGACTGTGGAAAGAAAAAAGGAGAATGTACTTAATAAAGAGATTCAAAGGTGTAGTAAATGTCAAAGGACATCTACTTCCTTCGAATATGATTTTGTAACATTTCTTGTGTCTTCTGTAGACTCATCCTTTTGGAAAGATGGTGTCAATAGTGAGATTTATTCAATCTTGAGCAACCATATTGGAAGTTAACTGATTTTCTTCCAGAAAATAAACCTTTGGGTTCAAAGTGAATCTTCAGAAGGAAAATGAAAGTCAATGGAACTATTGACAAATACAAAGCAAGACTTTTTGTCAAAGGTTGTAGACAAAATAAGGCTTTGATTTTGTCGACATATACTTGCTAGTAACTAGAATTACATTCATTCGGATGTTAATTGCATTAGCTGCAGTATATGACCTCCAAATTCATCAAATGAATGTGAAAACAATTTTCATAAATAGAGAATTGGAGGAAGAAATTTACATGGAATAGCTAGAGGGTTTTGTGGTTCCTGGTAAAGAAAAGAAAGTATGCAAACTTGTTAAGTCACTTTATGGACTAAAACAAGCACCCAAACAATGACATAAGAAATTTGACCAAACTATGTTGGTAAATGGATTTAAGAATGATGGAAGTGATAAATGTGTTTACATTAAAATCAAAAGGTCATTGTTTGTTTGTATATTGGTGATATGTTGACCATCTGTAGAGATACTAATGACATAAATCCTACTAAACATATTCTAGAAAGCAACTTTGATATGAAAGATCGTGGAGTTGCTGATGTGATCTTAGGTATAAGAATCCTTAGAACTCCATGATGTTTAGCATTGTCACGGTCTCATTACATTGAAAAGGTACTTGACTAGTTCAAATACTTGGATTTTAATATTGTCAAGACTCCAATAATGTGAGATTTGCACTTCAAAAGAATGAAAGTGTAAGTAACTCACTATTTGAATATGCTAGAGTATTGGAAAGTATGATGTATATCAGAAAGTGTACGCGATCAAATATAGCATGTGCTATTAATAAACTGAGTCGGTTCACGAATAATCCCAATCAAACTTATTGGATGACAATGAAAAGAGTTTTGGGGTATTTAAAACATACTCAAAACTATGTCTTGCATTATACAAATATCCTATAGTATTGAAAGGATATAGTGATGCAAATTGGATCGCCGGGATCAAATGAAGTAAAATCCACGAGTGGATATGTATTTACTCTTGGTGGAGGAGCAGTCGCTTGGAAATCTTCCAAAAATACATGTATCGCTTGCTCTACAATGATCTCTGAGCTAGGTGCTCTAGATAAGGCAGGTGAACAAGTTGAAAGACTTAGGAATTTTTTGATAGATATTCTTTTTGGCAAAAACCTTTGGCATCAGTATGCATACACTTTGATAGTGGAGATGCAATAGGTAGGGCATGAAGCATGATGTATAACAGAAAGTCTCGCCATATAAGACATGGACATGATACCGTTAGAAAACTACTATCTAGTAGAATTATCACAATTGACTATGTAAAGTAAAAGGATTATGTGTCGGATCCACTTACAAAAAGGCCTAACTAGAGAGAAAGTTGAAATATCATCTAGGGGAGTGGGTTTATGGCTTAGGACAAGTCATCATGGCGGTAACTCTATCTAGCAGACTGGAGATCCCAAGAGCTAGATTCAAGGAGAAAAACAAAGTTCTGACTGACGATTCGACATTGTCAACCAACTCAATCCATTCCCATGATGAAGACAATGCTCAGGAACAAGGATACAACATTAAGGCTTGTTAATGAGTTAATAAAGCTTAAATTTTTAATGATTTGCTAAGTTTGACAGATTTTACCAAATAGTGTATCTACGCGATAACACATTTAGAAATTACCTATGTGAGTGTGAAGTGTAAGCCGCTTCAAAGAGGATGATCGTCAAAAGCCCATCTCTCTATCCACTCATGAAACTAAGAGGTGTTCATGGCTGAAACAAACACAACCATAAGAACCATAAATGGTAAAGGGTTAATTGTTTGACATATTGTTGTCTAGGTATACACCAAAGCTCGATGGTTCAAATATATAGCATCTACCGATTGATCGAGTATATCCGACATATGTTCACTACGGAAAGTCCAAGGGGAAACTTACTTATCTAGATGCAATTAATGCTTGCTTTTAAAGTACACATACTTGTCAGTTTCTTTGTCTTGGAGTCATTCCCCATTCATGTGGGGGATTGTTGGGTTTTAAAAGGTGTGAATGGAAAATGAAGAGTTGTGACTTTTATGAAGAACTGTGTCTTTTATGAAAAGTTGCGACTTTTATAAAGAGTTGTGACTTTTATAAAAAGTTGCGACTTTTAGGAAAAGTTGTGACTTCTATGAAAAGTTGTGACTTTTATGAAAGGTTGTGACCTTTCCGAAAGATTGTGACTTTTCCAAAGGTTTGTGACCTTTCCGGTAAGGCACAATAAGAACCTTTTCACACTACCCTTTGTTTTCTATAAATTGAGGGATTTCCTCTCATTTAAAAAAAAAAAACTAATTTTCTGGACTTCTTCTACTACTACTAATAAATCTAGTATTCTAAGTGTACTTTACTTTCTTTGAGTGGTTAACTGACACCGTAGTTTTAGATACCGATACACCGATGAGTAAGATAGTTCTATCCTGGGAGGATATAATATTCCATTAAACTTGGGTACTTGAGGGGAATAATTTCCTTAAGAGAACACTGTGCATTCAGTGGGCTTGATTTTGTTCTTTAAGAAAAATATTCCGTATATTATTTCTAATCTGTTTCTAATTGTATTTTCTCTACTAGTTTTAATTATCTAGTTTTGAAAATGTTCTTTAAACTTTGTTTTTCTTATCAAGTTCTTCAAAGTTTTTGTTATAAGTATCTTAGGAATACAAGATGAACAACAAAGCTCTATAGATATCTTGTACGGGTTGTAAAAAGGAACTATGACCCGTAGTTGTTGATTCATGGTTGTCTTTTAGAAAAAACTCAAGTCTCTAGAGAATTGTTTACGACTAGCAAGTACATCTCGTCAAAGGATGTATGAACCGTACTTGGCACTCATGATTCGTAAGCCTGCGGACCCATACCTTTAGATAAGACTCAAGTACTGTACAAGAGGATCTACAGCTTGTGGAAAAGAGTATGGATCGTCGATGGTAACTCAAGGTTCCTATTGATCATAGAGTGGTACTTTTAGTTCAAGGATCCACGAGTGGATAGTACGGTCCGTAAAAGTTAGTATAAATCATAGATGACCCTTGTGGGTGGTTCTATGCAGTTTTAATAAGGGATAATCCATTATTTTCCTAACCTTCCTAAGCCTAAACCCCGACATAATGTTCTTTTCAGTTTATTTTAGCCCTAACACTCTCATAATCATTTCCAAGACTTAGAGCAAGGATTTAAGAGGAGAAATCTAGGGTTTGAGTTAAGTTCTTCAAGTTTCCTTAAAAACTTTGTTCTTCTAGGTATGTAAGGCTATTCATAGTGTTGAACTAAGTTCTTCCTCATGCCCTACATCTACATTTAGTCACTACGAGTAAATTCTAAGGTTTTACGCTAAACTCCCTTAATTCTAAACTTTGCTTTTATACCTTAGTCGGCGTTCTGATTTCATTATAATTAAGACTATAATATTTGTATATTTTGAGTTTGAATCATTGTTTCCTTTTATCACATGAAACCTTATTTTAGTTAAGAATTATTAAGAACCTTAACAAAATTGTTTATAAGCATTGATTTCTCACTTAAAGTAAGTTTAATTGTATTACATGTTTATTTGAGAAGAGCTTTAAGGGAACACAAATAGTTCCAAGTTCATCCATTTTTTTTAATTTAGAAAGGCTTTACTAATTTTAAAAAAGTATAAATAGTTTCAGAAGTATTTTATTTAGATAAAGTAAGACACCAGTATATGCTTAACGAAGTATGAACCTTTTTGCATGTTTTGGGAGTAGAATTGAGCATCAATTTGGGTAAGAGTGTAACAAACCCGAATTCCTCACAATATTATTAAGAGAACTGAAATGCAATTACAACTTTAGAATTGTGATTGCAATATTCAAACTACGGAAATACAATGGAAATATTGAAATAACGAGTAATTAAAGATACATAGAAGAATGGAGATGAGAAGCTTAGACTCTAGAAAAAGAGGAGATGACAAACATTATCTTCAGTATGCATCATCCCTAAATCACTAACCACTACCCCTTTTAATGGAACCTTTCTCGCACCAACTACTCGACTTGGATCACAAATTAGCCTAGACCTATTGCTTGTTATCTGCCCAATAGCTCTTGTCAGCCCAATAACTACTTGTTTGACCTTGGTATCCATATTGGGTTTGACTTGGTTCATAACAATAAGAACCTTGTCCTCAAGGTTCAAGTCAACAAATCTTGCCAACAAAGGCGTTGGTAATCCAGTGTAGTTACAGTGACTTCAAGATGCATGAAGTGCAAATGATGACAAGTACCAGCAAGTCCCTTGTGAGCAAAATCAAGAGCTTCATACCAAGCTATGTTTATTGTGGCAGCATCGCTCACTTCAAGTTGGACATCACTATGATAAGAGAAATCTTGTAGTTTCTCCAATGAGCAAAAATAAATATAGTGATGAAGCTCCCAGTTATCCAATGGAGAAACTACAAGATTTCTCTTATCATAGCCATGTCCAATGAGCAAAAAGAAATATAGTGATGAAACTCCCAGATATCCATTAGACACGAAGCAATGCAAACACCATGGTTGTACGAGATCCCACACTTTACTCATTGTGTGAATCTGCATTTAAGAAAAATTTGCCAGTACAACCCAACAATAATACTTCCTTTGTGTTGTCTGTAAAATCTGTTAGAGCCATGAACTCAAAACATATTCCTGGATCCCATACGCAATGATCTATTGCAATTACAGGAATAGTTATAAGAAAGATATCAACAGTAGGAACCAATGAAAATTGACTCAAAATATTTTGACTATTGAACGCCCTAGTGGATTTTCCATTTTCAGTGTCAGGACATATTTTGACAGTATGCATTGAACTTGTCAAGATATTGAGATATAGATTTTCATTACCCACGGGTTCCATGAAAAAATTAGCAAGATACCAATCTACGAAGGTCTCCAAATCAGTTTTCCATTTAGGAGAGACACTAGAAAGAGAGTTAACACCTACATACCTTGTTGACATATCTTGTTCGTGATGTTCATTCAGCCTAACAACTTTTGGACCATCAAAAGGAACTAGAGGGGATACTCGAGGTGCAATTGACCTTACCTCCCCGAATTTAATGTCGTGGGAACTTTCATCGAGCACCTGGATGGTTACTTCAGGTTGCAAACTATCATTTCCGCATATGCTTGCATCATACACCTTAGAACCTACAAGTGTAGAGTGCTCTTCATCATGGACACTAACATTAGGATCGTGGAAGTTGGGGTTCGCTATTGTATATGACATTTTAGTGAACACTGGATCCTTGGTCACCACAGAAGGTTCTGGTACCGAAGCAGCTACCAATCTAGAGGCAGAAGAAGTTCCCTCCACTTCTTTTGTGAAAACTTTTGTAGACATTTCATCGAACATATTGTCCACATGACTTGAAAGGTCATTGATAAAAGTGTTCAGATGGCGCTCAACATTATCCACAGGTCTTGGGTTTTCTTTGACCAAAGGAGAAGCATTCTCTCCGCTAAAGACTGTAGTAGCACTAATACTCACATCTTCAACTATAACCTGCTTAGACGTAACTAAACATTTGTTCTCAATCTTCTGAAGCAAAGCTAGAATATTGGAAATTTGAGCATGCACCACATGAGACTTTACATATGTTAGTTTCGAAAAACGCAGGGCTAACTTCTCCTTGAAATGGGTTTAATAAAAAAATTGTTTGTTGTGAAACATCCAACAGAACTACTCGAGGGCCTCACCATCGAGATATAATGAAGAAAGAGGTAGCCAGTGTTATTCGAAGAATCCCAGAAAAGTGAAGTATCATTCTGCCCTATAAATCTAGTCCGCTGGATTATCGACACCAGTGTATCGATCTAATATCACTGTAGCCATTAGAGTGCGAAAATGAAAGCAACATGTAACAAACTCGAATTCCTCACAATATTAATAAGAGAACTGAAATGCAATTACAACTTTAGAATTGTGATTGTAATATGCAAACTACGAAAATACAATAGAAATATTGAAATAACGAGTAATTAAAGATATAGAAAAGAATGGAGATGAGAAGCGTAGACTCTAGAAGAAGAGGAGAGGACAAACATTTCTTCAATATGCATCATCCCTAAATCACTGACCATTACCCCTTTTAATGGAACCTTTCTCGCACCAACTACTCGACCCGGATCCCAAATTAGCCTAGACCTATTGCTTGTTCTTGGCCCAATAGCTCTTTTCAGCCCAATAACTACTTGTTTGACCTTGGTATCTGTATTGGTTTGACTTGGTTCATAACAAAGAGTTAACACAACCTAAGCCCCATAAATTGTCCCGCAAACATAGATATGATTGTGTCATTAATTTGGGTGACTCCCCACCCACCTCATTGAGGGATTTTTAGTGTATCAATAAGTAAAGTTGTGTCCTCTGCTCTGCAAGGTATACAGTGACCCTGTCAATGTGGGCAAGACATTATATCTTTACGAAGCTCATATTGATGATTGTCAGTTAGAGAAACTTCTCCAGAAAAGTGATGTATTTTATTTTAGTGTTGTTCCATTACTCCATAGCTTATTGGAAAACTTTAATGATTTCATTTTGTTTTCATGCTTTACTTCAATTAAATTATATTTCAGTCTTTCATTCAGTTAAGTTTTCTTTTTCATTCATCTTTATTACAAACCATAAATTCCATGTACTGGCGTCATTCGACATTGCATCATTTCAAGATGCAAATACAGGTGTTCAGGATGATCAACCAGCATTCTGTTGAGATCAAATATGTTGACAGCTTTTGGTGAGACCTCTTTGCTTTTAGAGGACTCCAGTCTTATTATTTTAGTAGGAACTTTTAAGTCAGTATTTTCAAACAACTTACGAGATTGAGTCATTATGTTAAAGTTCTTTAAAATTTCAGCTTCTTATGCATGTCTTTATTCTTCCGCTAAGTAGTAAACTAGGACAATCATTCCCTTTGAGACTAGCAATGATTTTCGAGTACCGAACGCATCCTAGGTGTAGACTCGGGGTCTAACAGTTATTTTTTTGCTCTTGTTAACGTTCTTGACACTAATTTGATAGAGTGTATATATATATATATATATATATAGATTTTAGGATTAGTTTGTAGGATTGCATGATCCTTGGACTTTATATGGCTATTTTCTGATAGCTTAGCTTTGTTTTTAGCCAGTAAACCTTAGTGTCGCTTGACTGTGATCTTGGTGTCTTTATAGTATCTTTAGAAATCTTCTAGATGGCGTGAAACTTATGTTGCTACGTGTTACCTTGTTTCGGAATGATTGTGTGAATGTACTTATATTTCCTAGCCATCATTTCTTAATTGTTATTTATTGTTGGGCCTGAGGTCGTGAGTTTGGACTAGTTGTAGTTCCTAGTTAGTACGTCTATACCGTGTCAAGTGTTACCTGATTGTTTGTTTGATGTGTTGATTTTTTTTTGGTTTATTTTTGGATGGTTGGTACTTAGACTTGACATATTTTATTCATAAAAAAACCTTGGGAAGTTTATATTTAAGGAATAGAAATGGTTTTTGCTAAGTTTTCCTCCACTTGTTGAGATCCGAAGGGGCAGCTCACTGTTTTAATTAAGGGAACTAAGTTTTTTATGTGGATATGCATTATTTTGGTGTTTATATGACTTAAAATGGAAAATACTGATTTTATGAGTGTGGTGTACATATTTGTTCACTTTTGCACTGACAAATTTGAGCTATCAATCTGGACGACCCGTTGACTCAAATACGGGTTATGTTCTATTGCATTGCATTTGTTCAAATTCAGTTTTTCAAAATAAAAATTATAGCAATTGACAAAAAGGAAATAAAAAAGGAACTCATCTTTTAAACAGATCCAACTAAATTTAGTGGACTATTTAATGAAGAGCTGTGAATTAATGACGGAATGTTTCAATTATAGAAAGGACATAAGAACAAAAACCCAATGCAACAAATTCTTAATATTTTTCATGTGGTAGAAGTCATGTGAATAATGCTCACAAAATTTCAAAAAGAGATAAAAACAAACATATTCAAGAAAGATATCAATACATATCCTGGAGGGTGGCATGGAAAGAGCTAATGCCACAAAGAATGAAAAGAAGTCTTGGACTATGGTAATCAAAGTGCAATCCAAAGGTTTCATTATTTTGTCCTCTACTGGAAGATATTTAATTACATCGTCATCCTAGTTATAAATTTATTTATCATGCATCTCAATTAAAATTGCTTGGCAGATAAAAAAATTAATATTTCAATTGTATCGATTGATAAAAAATTTTGTGCCTTAGTTCTATCAATTTTCAAATTTCTCTATAACCCACCCCTCCTCCCTCTTCCTCCCCGCCCCCTCCACACACACACACATTAGTTCTCCTCGAGTGTATCGTTTCATAAAAATCTGTCTTCCATCCAAATCAATTCTTTCTCTTCAGTTCTAGCGAATTGGGGATCTACTTGAGGAGTTCCTCCCTTGCAACTCGTCATTCCATTAATCTTGTCATTCATGTAAGTTATTATTTCTTTTTAACTTGAATTTGATTGCATGCATGTTGAGGGAATTTTTGTTGGTGGTGATTTTCTAAATTAGTTTTTATTTTAATTGAGATATAGATCATTATTTTATTTTAAAAGTTACTCTAAACGAAACATGATTTACAGATTCGTTCTTTTGAAGATTTAGAGTGATTTTTAATCTTCCTTTTTTAAAGTATATTTCTTGGTATGTTTTTTCTTCTCAATTTTATTATGAATATTGTTTTATGGTTTTAAAGATATGTGTGACTTTACTATTATGTATATGATGAATGTAACTATTTCACAATTCATGAGCTCCCAAAAGGGGAGAGTTACAATTTTCGATGTGAAGTATGGGCTATAGTTTGTTTAAGTTCAATGTTTTAATTTAGTATTAACCTCTTGATAGTTATTTCAGTGTAGATGAAAGTGTTGCCTAAAATAATGTTTTCTAATTTATAAAATATGGTTCTTGCAACTTCCAATGGTCTCGTTTTAAACTTCACAAGTCGTGTTTGTCAATAAATTACATGGATATATATATATATATATATATCCTTTTGTGTTTTCCATAGATTTTTCGGGGAATCAAGACATCTTTTATAGAGTTGAATGAATTTTACTTAAGTTATTTTCAATATTCTTTGAAAAAGCATGTGATTGTATGTCTTTTTATTGGTTTTGCATACTTCTTTTTGGGTCTTTCCTTCAAGTGTTAATGAAGGGAAAGTAAACAATCACTAGTAATCACTTGAAACATTTTTTTTATTATACTGGTGCATTAAATGTACGTTACAGATATATCTAATTGAGTAATATATAGAGTGACATCATTATATCATTGTGCTTTCAGGTTAAGGAAGCACTACAATAACTTTAAATCACGAAACTTTTAGAAGAAAAGAAAATCAACAACAATGCAACGTCGTACTATTACAACAAACACCATATTTCAAAATGAGGCCACTTATGATTTTGGTCGTGTAAGAACTATGACTTCTGCTACACATCTCTCTAGAATATTCTATAGAAGACCAGAATCTCATTTTATTGGTATGGTACTCAATATTTTGGGAATTCATTATTCCTCTAATGGGAGCCTAATTGCTGTTTTGGCTAATGGAACAAACATATACTATGTTTCCATTGTTCCAAGAAATCCTTTTTCCTTTTGGATTCCACAAGGAATGATTCCCAATTTTTCATTATCATTACCGTGTATTTTATGGAACTACACCCCAAAATTTTCGGAAGTGAATCATGCATTTGATCGTATGACATTGCCACTGCGTCTTACCAATTTTCCCATGATAAATTTTCTTTCGCCTTCTCTTTCTTTTCTTTTTAATTATAAATTTATTGCAATCTTCACATAATTATTTTTCTAATGCTCAATTCTTGATCTAATTACTAACTCAAACTTATCATGTCATAATTATTTTTAACGTTTGATGCACTTATGCTTTTATTGATTGAATTGTGTTAGTTGGTAAATTTTCATAGTAATAAATGCTACTTTGCTTTTATGCTGAGGAATCATGGTGCCCAACTAAAATATGATATAAATTTGTATATTTACTTTTTTTCATATGCTTATTTTCTAATACTTCAATATTTGTTAAAACATAACGAAAATAGGTAAGGCTTGTAATTGATCGCTTTAGAAACTACAATAAGATATTATTAGAAGTAAAAGTTTGTTTAGGAATATAAGTGCGTGAAGCTGAGCGATGACTACAATGAAATGAGTACACATTTAAATATAGGATCAAACAACTTTGTTCGATCGAGGGATAAAGATAGATATGAGCTGACAACTTATATTTTCTAGTATTTTGTTTTGGGTGAGATATACACCGTAAGGAATTAATGTTATCTTTATCTTGTTCAAATATTTTTTTAAAATAGAAGAACAAAAAGTAAGTCACCTTACTTTGTTGATAACTTTTGTTTCTGCAAGAATTATTGAAACATACATTTAAAACAATAAAAAAGAGGAATATAACAATTTATCATTTGACATGATATTTTTAAATAATAATGATTTTGTTGTATTTAATAAACTATTCATAGCTAGTTGATTTTTCTTTATGTATAATTGATTTGTCAAATTTACTTGTTTAGAAATTATAACAAGTTGTATGTGTCATTTCTGGCATAAAATTTCATGTCTCAAACTTTTAAGTGTAAGTGTTATGACATAATAATGGAAAAAAAATAGTATGTATATTTCTTCTCACAAATTATGATCTTGAATTTACGGTTTGTTAGCCCTTCAAGACCATACTGAAAATGTCAATACAAGATTGAGCAGGGAAGTCATTTTGGCACGTATAAATCGCATCATGTATCAGTAATCAACAGAAAGATCTATAAATGACGATGATACATGTTCTATTTGTTTGGTAAGGACTTATTTTCATTTGATTCTCTCTTCATACTACTTAAACTATAGTCATGTATGTAAAATTATCTTACTCGAAAAATACTTTTTCCATTTAGCAAGATGACTACTCTGATGGGCAGATCATTGGAAGCGTGGACTGTCAGCACACCTTTCACTTTGATTGCATCAGTCTATGGCTCATGCAGAAGAATTCTTGTCCCCTATGCAAAAGGATTGCATTGGCAATTTAAGAACTCCAAGCTAGAATTGCATACATTAATATGTATGCAATTGTTTATGTTATGCACATTATGAGAAAGTAAAAACTTCCTTGTTGAATGATATGAAATATAGTGATCTAGCATGGTACATGATTTATATCAAGGTTTTATGTTATGTACCTGTTAATTTGATAGTGAACTTGTGAAATGTTAGTTCAAAATATTGTGGTCGACAAGTTTTTCAATCAGTTAGGGAGTCAATGTACTTTTACTTTCCGATGGAGGTGTGTAGTTTCTTATGGTAAGCTTTCCTCCACTTGTTGAGCTCCAAAGGGGCGGATCACTGTTTTAATTAAGGAAACTATGTTTTTATGGGAATATCCATTATTTTGGAGTTTTATGACTTAAAATGATGGATATTGGTTATCGTTGGTGCAATATACACCAACAGTTTTATGATTGTGGTGTACATATTGCTTCACTTTTGCACTGATAAATTTGAGGTATCATTCTGGATGGCCCGTTGACTCAGATACGGGTTTTGTTCTACTACATTGCATTTGTTGATGACTCTGAGGTATCATTCTAGGAAGATCAAGGTTTCTTTCGGATTTCTACCTTTATGCATTGATCATTTGCATTGCACTAGCCTATTTTGATCGACTTGTTTTTTGTTGTGACAGTCTTGTACTTAGAGTGTTTCTTGCTTGTTTAATTGTGTTTCATTCTCTCTCTTTTCAGTAGTTGATTGTCCTTCATTAGAACCTTTTAATTGCGATGTTAGAACTATCGTGCTTCTTCTTTATATATATAATCTCTCTGAGTTCGGTCTGTCTATGATACCTATTGAGTACCCTATATTTTGGAGTTTATACTACAGTTCTGCATCTTTTTTTCTGATGTAGCTCTTAGTACAAGACACCCTCAGTGAGCATTGGATCTCCTTTCGTCATTGCAGATTCATATTGTGGTGAGCTCTTGACTTTCGAAGACTTTTTGTTTTTCCTTCTTTTGTATTTAACTGCTAAACTTTGTAAGACGTTTAAATATAGCTTGAGATTTATTATGTTATTAATTTTCTTTATCATTATCAACATGAGTTGATGAACTTAAAGACATAAAACAAGAAAAAAATTGGTATAAGATAACTTGAGTAACAATATTTTTATAAGTGAATAGGTGTGTATAGTTTTGCACCATGAGCTTAATATATATGGAGAAACTTTGAAAATTTTGTTTAAATTCAGTTTTTCAAAATACAGATTATATCAATTGACAAAAAGGAAATAAAAAAGGAACTCATCTTTTAACCAGATCCAACTAAAAGTAGTGGACTTTTTAATGAAGACCAATGAATTAATGGTGGAAAGTTTCAGTTACAGAAAGGAGATAACAACAAAAAAATTAATGCAACAAATTCTTAATATTTTTCATGTGGTAGCAGTCATGTGAATAATGCACGCAAAATTCCAAAAATAGATAAAAACATACATGTTCTATAAATATATTAATACATGTCCTAGAGGGTGCCATGGGAATAGCTAATATCACAAGGAATGAAAAGAAGTCTTCGCCTATGATAATCAAAGTGTAATCTAAAAATTTCACTATTTTGTCCTCTACTAAAAGATTTTTAAATACGTCGTCATCCTAGTTCCAAATTTATTTATCATCTCAACTAAAATTGGTTGGTAGATAAAAAAATTAATATTTTAATTGTATCGATTGATGAAATTTTGTGTGCCTTAATTCTATCAATTTTTAAATTTCTTTACAAACTCCCCCGCCCCCCACGCCCTCACCTCACACATTTGTTCTCCTCAAGTGTATCATTTTATAAAAATCTGTCTTCCACCCAAATCAATTTTCTCTTCAGTTCTAATGGTTTGCGGATCTACTTGAGGAGTTCCTCCCTTTGCAACTCGTCATTTCATAAATCTTGTCATTCTGGTAAGTTATTCTTTCTTCTTTTTTTTTACTTGAATTTGATTGAATCCATGTTGACGGATTCTTTGTTGGTGGTGATTTTCTGCATTAGCTTTTATTTTAATTGAGATATAGATCTGGTAAGTTATTCTTTCTTCTTTTTTTTACTTGAATTTGATTAAATCCATGTTGACGGATTCTTTGTTGGTGGTGATTTTCTGCATTAGCTTTTATTTTAATTGAGATATAGATCGTTATTTTATTTTGAAAGTTACTCCAAACGGAATACGATTTACAAATTCGTTCTTTTGAAGATTTAGAGTGACTTTCAATCTTCATTCTCTTAAGTATAATTTTTTATATATTTTTTCTTCTCAATTTTATGATTAATGTTGTTTTATGGTTTTAAAGATATGTGTGACTTGAGTATTATGTATGGGATGAAAGTCACTTTTTCGCAACTCAAATGAAACCTTTTTTTGTTTATGTATATTCATGAACTCCCAAAAGGGGAGGATTACAATTTATGATGTGAAGTAAAGGCTATAGTTTGTTTGTTTCAGTTCAGTGGTTTAATTTAGTATTAACCTCTTGATAGTTATTTCAGTGTAGATGAAAGTGTTGCCTAAAATAATGTTTTCTAATTTATAAAATATGGTTCTTGCAACTTCCAATGGTCTCGTTTTAAACTTCACAAGTCGTGTTTGTCAATAAATTACATGGATATATATATATATATATATCCTTTTGTGTTTTCCATAGATTTTTCGGGGAATCAAGACATCTTTTATAGAGTTGAACGGATTTTAGTTAAGCTATTTTCAATATTCTTTGAAAAAGCATGCGATTGTATGTCTTTTTATTGGTTTTGCTTACTTCATTTTTGGTCTTTCCTTCAAGTGTTCATGAAGAGAAAGGAAAGAATCACTAGTAATCACTTCAAACATTTTTTTCATTATACCGGTGCATTAAATGTACATTACAGATATACCTAATTGAGCAATATATAGATTGATTTCATTGTATGTTGTGTTGAGATCACGGAGCACATGAAAGTTCTATTTTATATTCTTATTGAATTTTTCTCTTTTAAAAAGTCTTCTTATTTTTTTTGTCTTTCCTTCAAGTTAGTATGAACGAAACAAAAAAGGATAGTTGATTATTTAAAAATAATATTTCATTAAATTGATGTGTTTCATGTGAGCTGTGTAAAATATATAGATTGATATCATTATATTATTGTGATTTCAAGTTTAGGATACCTATTTTGTGCGTTAAATGTACATTACGGATATACCTAATTGAGCAATATACAGATTGATATCATTGTTTATTGTGTTGAAATCACGGAGCACATGAAAGTTGTATTTTTTATAGGGAAAAAGAACAAATATACCCCCGCACTATCGTAAATGGGATGTAGATATCCTCCGTCATAGTTTTGGGACATTGGTGCCCCTGTCGTCTTAAAACTAGAGCATATATGCCCTTCAATCTAACAGAAGACTAAATAGGGACACGTGGCACAATTTTATCCGTCCATCCGATATTTAATAAATGTCGGATCGGTGGATATATAAGATTATGACACGTGTATGTCCGTTAGTATAAAGGATATATATGCTCTAGTTTTTGGACGGCAAGGGCACCAATGTCCCAAAAGTATGACGGAGGGTATCTGCATACCATTTATGATAGTTCATGGGTATATTTGTCCTTTTTCCCTTTTTTATATTCTTATTGAACTTTTATTTTTATTTTTAAATAGTTGTCTGCTTATTTTTTTGTCTTTCCTTCAAGTTAGTATGAAAGAAACAAAAAAGTATAGTTGATTATTTGGAAAGAGTTTTCCATTATATTTATGTGTTTCATGTAAATTATGTACATAGGAAATTACAAATATATAATTGACATCATTATATCATTGTGATTTCAGGTTTAGGAAGCACTACAATAACTTTAAATCTGTAAACATTTAGAAGAAAAGAAAATCAACAACAATGCAGTGTCGTACTAGTACAACAAACACTTTGTTTCAAAATGAGGCCAGTTATGATTTTGGTCCTGTAAGAACTATGACTTTTGCTTCACATCGCTCTAGAATATTCTATATCAGATCGGAATCCCGCCTAATTGGTGTTTTGGCTAATGGAACAAACATATACTAAGTTTCCATTGTTCCAAGAAATCCTTTTTCCTTTTGGATTCCACAAGGAATGCTAACAATACAATTATTCCCAATTTTTCATTATCATTACCGCATATGTTATGAAACTACACCCCAATATTTGCGAAACTGAATCATGCTTTTGATCGTATGACATTATATTGCCACTGCGTCTTACCAATTTTCCCATGGTAAATTTTATTTTCGCATTCTCTTTATTTTCTTTTTTAATTATAAATTTATTTCAATCTTCACATAATTAGTTTTCTCATGCTCAATACTTGATCTAATTACTAACTTAAACTTATCCTGTCATAAGAATATTTTTAATATAGTGATCTAGATTGGGACTTGATTTATATCAAGGTTTTATGTTATGTACCTGTTAACTTGACAGTGAACTTGTGAAATGTTAGTTCAAAATATTGTGGTCGACATGTTTTCCAATCTGTTAGGGAGTCAATGTACCTTTTGTAACACCCCGGAAATGTTTTTGAGCTAAGACTCGATTCATCCTTCATTGTGAGTAGGATTTTACCGAGGAAATTAATATATCTTGAGTGTTAAGGTCACTAGATGTAGCACCTTGAGTTCCAAGAAGAACTAAAGAGAGTTCATTCAAATCATTCCTAAGTTCCTTTAAGTTTTGTGCCAACTTCAAACAATTATAACTCTCAATACAGGATAAATTAGGTGTCCCATGCGATTGAAAATGAAAGTTCTTTGAATTATCTTTCCAACACCACCGAGTTTGCTAAATTTCGAGTTCGGATGAGTGAGATATGCCCTTTTGAAATCAGGTTGTCCAGTTAAGAAAAGTTACCCGAGAATAGTAAGGAGTATTTTGGTCTTTTCGTTACCCAATCAGATTTAATTCGTTTTTAGTAAGGTTTTAGAGGTCTATTCCTATTAGGTTCAGTTTTAAAATCCTAATATACGCTTAGGATTTTCGTTGAGAGTTCAAGAAGAGCAAAGAGGAGAGGATCAAAGCGTTCGTCAAGGTTCTTGAGTTTTGCTATGGATTTCGACATGGGTTTGATCCCTAAGAGGTATGTAAGGTTTCATAGTGTTGGGTTTGTTTACCCACACGCCAATCATGTTATTTTCAGCGAAATTTCATTCTTGAAGTCGAAAGGTTAGAGTTCTTGATGAGTTCTTGAGAAGTGTTCTTGAAGTTCATCCCAACTCTTGTTGTGTTAAGGTTTTGATGATTTCTTGAGATAAAAGTGAGTGTTTTGAGGGATGTATTGAGTAGATTAGGGTTTACTTATGTTACGTAATCGAATCCAAGTGATTGGGGAAGAAACCGTTCGATTCTAGGCTAGTTAGGGTGAGAAGACAAGCAAAGAAATTCGTTGGGTTTTCTGGGTTAGGGCCTGGCGCGTCGCACCAGCCAGTGCGCTCCAAATTATGTTCTGTAGTTTAGCGGCTGGCACCCCACGCCACTCAGTGACCCAGGGTCGCCTGCCCCGTCCAGTTTGCAATCGGTTGCTCCGTTTGAGTTCTTTTAAAGTGTACCTTCACTCCCTTTTGATTCTAAACACTCTAAACTACTTCTAAACGCCTAGAAATCATTCCTAACATGATCATAACCTTGAATTCATAATTCATAATTCATAATTCATAATTCAAGGTAGAGTTCAGAGTTACGTTTTGAGAATTCTTCCGAACAATTTGAGAAAAGTCCTTTTGAGTCATTTTGAGGAGTCTTCTACAACTTCTAGTAACTTGTTTCAAGACTCGAGCAAGTGAGTATGAGAATGAGGAGAATATATTCATGAGTCTACTTTATCATCACGAGTTCCTTTATATCATGAACCATAACTCTTGAATTCATAATTCACATTCAAGAGAGAGTTAAGAGTAGAGTTCAAGAAAATTTTTGAGTTAAATTGTGAATCCTTTGAGATCAACTATCAATTTGAACTATGTTTTGAGAAAGTAAGTATGACAATGGGAAGTGTTGTATACATGAGTTCCACGTTGTTATGTAGACCCTCAAGTCGAGTCGTTCATGCCCATAAATTCTATAAATTCCACATGAACTCCATATGTTAAGTATCTTTGAGAGGAGTAGTATCTTCAAGTTCTAAATCTTGAGGATTGAGTTCATAACTCTTTTGATATTATATTATTTATCACGAAACTACTACATGTTACCCATGAAGTCATTGAGTTGAGTTGTTCGTGCCCATAATTCCGCATGAACCCTATGAGTCGAGCAGTCTAAAAATGAGTAGTATCATTGAGTCTTGATTTCTTAAACTGAGTTTTGAGAAAGTAAAGATGAGTTTTGAGAAAAGAGTTTTCTAAAACATGATTAGTATGACAATCGAGTATGCCATCAATGTATGAGCAGTATGGTATCTAGATAAACCATCAATGTTTATGTTGTATGACTTCCCAAAGCCTCAATGATCATATTCTGATATGATTTTGAAATGTTTTTGAGGAAGAGCAGAATTGAGTTCAGTTTCTTTAAAATGATATATGGGAATTAAGTATTCCCTAGAGTAAATGTTTTCACATTTAAGATGAGAGGATTTCCAAAAGTGTTTTGAGCAGTTTGAGTACCATCTCTTTTAAGAGAAAGATTTTTGAGTAATAATCTCAAACCACATAAAAAGTTATGTTTTTAAACATATGAGCTAGTAGTTTGAGGAGTAGTATTGAGTACCAATATGGGGGAGAGTTCAGATAACTCACAGTCCCCATAAACTATGTAACCAACGTGAGTAGAAAGGGTCATACTTTTTAGATGATTCCTTAATGATTTTTAGCATAGACTAGTGGGTCCACTTAGTGAGTAGGTCTTATACCCTGGCAAAGTATGTGACAGTTCTGGCAGCGCGGACGAGATGATGTATCATCACGTAGCTCATAATGATGGTTGTCGATTAGAGAAACTCCCACATAGATATTTGTATTCTTATATATACAGAGTTTAATTGTATTTTCATATACAAACAGAGTTTATATTGTATCATTGCATACAAACTGAGTATATTGTATTCTTAAAACATTGAGTTGCTTTCTACTGTTTTAAAACCCTTCCATATATTGCATCTTTTATTGTTGCTTTATATTGAGTAGAGTATCCAGAGTTGAGTATCCAGAATTTGAGTACCAAGAGTTGAGTGTCTTATTATTCAGTTGAGCATTATTTCAGTGAGTTGAATATTTTATCTTTGAGTTGAGTATCTTATTCCTGAGTTGAGTGAGTTGAGAAGAGGTAAGTATGTTTCCTTTTTATCAAGTTCAAGCTTAGGTTATACTTTAGAATTCCCCTTACATGCTCGTACATTCCACGTACTTAGACATTTGACATGCATCGTTTCATGATGCATTTACAGGTATTCAGGGTCATCAACAGGCGCTTCGTTGATACCACATGCAGTTCGAGTTAGCTATAGTGCACCTCCTTGCTTTCGGAGGGTTCCACTTGTACTTTCAGTTATATCAGTTGTTAGGATGTCGTGGGTCTTGTCTCGACTTCCATCTTTGTCAATTAGAGGCTTCATAGATAGACAATAGAGTTTGAGAAATCTGTTTCATTTATTTTGTTAAATGCTTTAAAGTCTTAAGTTGCCTATTTTGTGGCGAGTTGAATATATTATTTTTATTCAGAGTTTTTCATTTGAGTTAAAACTTTGTATTTGAGTTTCATGAATTTTATTCAGTTTTTAAGATTTTGCATGCTTAAGTTTGTCTTTCTCTTCTAGTCAATCTGGATGAGGGTTCGCTTGGGACCAACAATGGTTCTTGAGTGCCGGCCACGTCCAGGGTGTAGACTCCGGTCATGACAAACTTGGTATCAGAGCCTAGAGTTTCAAGTGTCCTAGGGTGTCTATGAAGCCGTGTCAAGTAGGATCTTATTTATGGTTGTGAGGGCCCCACTTCTATAAATGAGGGACTACAGACATTTAAGAAAAGTTTCCCTTCTTTCATACTATTAATCGTGCAATAGAGCTATGTTATACAGATTTATTCATACTCATGCGTTTCTCAGATTTATTCGACTACCCGTTATACTAGAACTGGTTTGAAAAGAAAAGTCAGTCTTTATCGATGAGTTGCTCTTAGCAAGAGTCTTGAGAAAGTCATGAGACTGCAGAGGGACTTGAGAGTAGCTCATGAGTTAGTTAAGTGTTGAGTTCAATAAAATTCACTCATATTTATATGAATCGTGCGTTCAGGCTAAAAGCGAGTTGTACTCTCTTCTCTAAGTCTTGTTTCAACCGAGATCTTTATAAGAAAGTATGTTTAGAGATTGGGTAGTATTTTCACCCAAAAAGGGTAGCATGAATTACGAGATCATGACCAGTAGTTAAGGCTGGGCATAATATGGTTAAAACTGAAAAATCAACCGAACTGATTTTTTTTAAATTTTGGTTTCGGTTTTTCGATTATTTCGATCGGTTTCGGTTTCGATTTTCAATATTTCAGTTTTTCGGTTCGATTTTCTATTTTTAGCTTAACAAATTCAGTTAACCAAAATTATTTGTATATATTCTTTACCCCCTTAAATCTTAATTAAAATTCAGCCCATGCCCAGCCCAGCCGGCCCAATCATAACTGATAGCCCATAACCTTAACATCAAATTCCAATCACAATTCAGCCCATGCCCAGCCTAAATTCCAATCAACTAGGTAAATTATCCGTGTTTCGCACGAGATTGAACTATTTTACTAAGCTTACATATGGTCATTCTGTAATATTAATATTTTTTATACATACACTACATTGTCAAGAACTTTTTATCTTAAGGTAAAGCATTCTTCTGAAATCTGAAAGTGCAATATTTTTTAAATTCTTGTTTTTGTTATACAAAAATTATGAGTCATAGAGAGATTTTAAGTATAAGAAAAAAGTCTAAGAAAATCTCCGTGGAAATAGTTGTTCAGAAGTAATGAAATTTTCTAAATTCCAAGAAGTTATAAAGAACAACATCAGACATTAAAGAAGAGACCAAAAATCCTTGAACAACAACACTCCCAAGTAAAGTGGAACATCACGTCCATACAAAAACATAATTAACTAAATTCAAATGAAGGACCTTAGACTCCTTTCTTATGAATTTCCATCAATCTCTTTTTTACTATAGTATGTTGTATTATGCATATGCTAATAATGACCATAAAATTGTGAGTATCATAAATGTTTTTTCTCATTGTCTCAGAATAATCATTACTATTGCAAGGATTGAGAAGTGAAGAAATACGGGAAAAGCTTTTACTTGGTGAGTCTTGGCAGGAACTGATAATAAACCAAGTTTTTTTTATGAGTTTTTTTTTCGAGCCTTTGTATCTATGTTTTCCTTCATTATCTGCTGGAATAAATTCAGTAATTTTCTTCAATAGAGACGATAATATGTATACCTCAATCCATACAAAACGTTTGTACCTAAGAAAAAACAATCAAAATAATATACTAATTGTGGCAAGCAAGAGAGCAATCTGTTTGGTTCTTTTAACAAACATCATCATTGGTTCCATATTAGTGATCACATATTTATTGTTGTATGCTATCAAATATAACACAATCCACAAGCAATTTTCCCAAAAAGTATATGAAGAAACCTGTAAAAAGGGACAAAAGAGAAGATAAATTTTCAATCATCCTCACTGGAATTTTTAACAGAGTTAAAAAAAAGTTACAAAAATAGCAAAAAGAAATTGCAAGGGATACATGAATCACTATGACTTACGGTAAAGATTAAGCTTCATAAAATAGAAAGCTTTGAGAAATGGAACACACTTCATAAGAAGCTTAATAAATGTATATGTATTTGACTGTCTTATTGAAAAAAACCTACAAATAATAGTGGCAGAAATAAAAGATTTGTGTACTAAAGAACCAAATGTAATGAATTCAACCATTTCAAAACCATTATGAGTTGTGGGCGGAAAGGTGCAAGAGTAGTAATGTCACATTGTAATTAAAATCAATTTTCATAGTTTATATGAAGAAACCTGTAGAAAGGGACAAAAGAGAAGATCAATTTTCAATCATCATTGCTGAAATTTTTTAACAGTGGTAAAAGAAAGTCACCAAGATAGAAAAAAGGAATTGCCATTGTTACATGAATCACTATGACTTATAGTAAAGATTAAACTCAATGAAATTGGAGGGAGAAAACTTTGAAGAATGAAGCAAACTTCATAAGAAGCTTAATTAATGAATTTGAATTTGACTACCCTATAGCGGAAAAACAAAACCTACAAATAATAGTGACAGGAAATCCCTCTATTTATAGACAACAAATGGTAGTGTGAACAAATTTTTATTATGCCTTGTCGAAAGGTCACAACTCATTGGAAAAGTTACAACTCTTCGGAAAGGTCACAACGTTTCATAAAGGTTGCAATTCTTCATAAAAGTCCCTACTTTTCATACAAGTTACAACTTTTCAGAAAAGTCGTAACTTTTGATAAAAGTCACTACTTTTCATTAAAGTCACAACTATTCATGAAAGGGGAAGGCTAGTTTTGTAAATAAATAAATTAAAAGGGAATTCTTGTTTGTGGTGCCGCCACGTAAGCGGGCCTAGGGTTCTCTTTATATATATATATATATATATATATATATATATATATATATGATATTCAAAAATCCCTAAACTGATTTCCCTAACATCAGTCATCTCTCATCTCTCAACATATGTCGCAAGTCACAACTCTCATCTCTCAACTCTTGTCACTCGTAAGTCGTAGACTCGTAGTCATTAGTCGTCTCTCATCTCTCGTTAGTCAACTCTCGTCTCAGTTACGACTTGCATCATAGGCTTTCATCCCTCATCTCTCAGTCTCATCTCATCTTATCGTTCGTTGCTCCTGGCTCCTCGATCTTGATAGTCTTTTTATTCTTATTCTCAACTAGTTTGTTATTGTTGTTGCCTGCTGGACAAGAATTATTTGTTTCGTTTGGATATTTTAGTCAATGATATGGTAAGTTTCAAGTAAAAGGCTTGTGACTTGTGACTTGTGACGTGCTTATAAAAAAGGGTGTCCACTGTCCTGCACTTGTTGATTTATGACTCTTGAATATGGCATCCTCTGGGAGCTCATTGCATTTAGAAGCCTGGGTGCTGACTGCTGATTGTTGTATTAGCAAGATGAGTTATAGTCTATAGATCTTAATTTAAGTATTTGACTATGCTCAAGGAGAAGCCTCTGTTTTGACCCTCATAAGTCATAACCACATTATCCATGTCATTAAAAAAGGTTATCTTGCTCTCCAATTTGTTTAACTGCCAAGAAACAAACTGAATGGTTGAAAGTTGAGACTTGGTGAAATAGATTAAGGCTAAGAAAGTCAAATTTTGATTAGTTTATAATCAAGCCAACAGAAAATTATCCAGATGCCACAGCCCACAGGCCGCGTTAATTAAATTTGGTTAAACCGAAATAAACCGCACCGAAATTGTAATAACCGAATCAAACCGAATTTATTTCAGTTTGGTTTGGTTTCATATTTTGCCAAACCGAAAACCAAAAAACCTAACTGAAATTTACAAACTGAACTAAACCGACCGAACGCCCAGCCCTAACAGTAGTAGTGAAAGAGCCCAGAGTTAGAGGAAAGTATGCAGATATTTAGTAATCTAAGTAAGGGAGATGATGTTTCGACAAGCTATGTTACTATAGTCATGCGCCTAGTAAGTTATTGATGAGGAGTTTTCTCTTATGGGTAGACTAAGAAGTGATGAGTTATGAAGATCTCATGATAGGAAGTAGAGTGTGTCGTATCTAGAGAGGAGTTTGAGATAAAGTGTCATTGTGTAGGTAATGACCAAGTGTAAGTGTTGAATATAAAAGCAAAACTATTCATACAGTGATAGATCTAAGCTTAGCTTATGATTTGTTTGAGAAAGTTATGATGTTCAGGAGGTTATAGAACTAATCAAGTAATGGGGTATAGCATAGTAGGCAAGCAATCGTATTGATATTCCAGTTTAGTAATGAACATTAAGCTTGAATTTGAGATGAGTGTCATGATCCAAAGAATGGAAACATGAGGGTGATGATCTTATTCTTGAGATTTGATCTGGTAGACTTGACATAGAGTAGGTGAGGAATTGGGATGTTGGCTGCAATAAATATGAGTAGTAACAGTGAGAGATCATAACCTTTTGATAAGGGAAGTGAAGTGTGGCTAAGTCATAACAGTAACAAGAGCATTAAGAGGTGTACCAAGAGGTTATGTAATCAGAAGAGGTTAAGAGAAACATCATAGAAAGAGGTCTTAGTACCTTCTTATAGAGAGTTTGGTAGTCATGATATGAGCTTCTCCCGAGTGTTAGAGTAAAAGAAGATGTAGACCGTTTAGGGATGTGGAATAGGTCCGTGGCTTTCAAGTGTTATCTTTAGACCTAAGGGGGAGATGACGAGATGAAAAATCAAGTCATGTGTTGAGAATAAGGTAGTAGTTAGTTCAAAATAGTATGGGAGATATCTTTTCAGAGGTCTTTTATTAGTGAAGTGATGTTAAAATGAGAAGGTTAATGATCTTACCGTGATGATGATGGTGTGATAATTCCATCTAAGGTTATAAAAGAGGAGGATGAGGTTTTACTATAAAAAACAGTTAAATGAGAGCCCTTAGTTGTTTCTGAAGGAGTTGGTTAGTAGGAGTACATGGAGTTGTTAGAGTACTAAGCTTGACTGTGGTGTTGTTAAACATTAGGTGGTTCTTGATATGAGCCGAATGTGGTGGTAAAGAGTAATAGTCTTGGGATGAGATTACCTATAGAGAGGTATACAACCCAATCCTAAGAACTTGGTATAAGCTTGAATATAGTGAGAGCATGACATTAGAATCAGACCTTGGTAAGAGTAACCCCATTCCATACCTAATACAGTCGTCATTCGAGGACGAATGATCCCAAGCGGGAGATATTATAACACCCTAGAATTTTTTTGAGCTAAGACTCGATTCATCCTTCGTTGTGAGTAGGATTTTACCGAGGAAATTAAAATTTGTTGAGTGTTAAGGTCACTAGATATAGAACCTTGACTTCCAAGAAGAACTAAAGATAGTTCATTTAAGTCATTCTTAAGTTCCTTTAAGTTTTGGATAAACTTCAAACGATCATAACTCTCAGTACAAGATGAGTAAAGTGTGCCATAAGATGGAAAATGGAAGGACTTTGAATTATCTTTCCAATGCCACCGAGTTTGCTAAATTTTGAGTTTGGATGAGTGAGATATGCCCTTTTGAAGTCAGGCTATCCAGTTAAGGAAAGATACCCGAAAATAGTAAGAGGTATTTTGGTCTTTTCCTTACCCAATCAGATTTAATTCATTTTTAGTAAGTTTTTAGGGGTCTAATCCTATTAGGTTCAGTTTTATAATCCTAATAAACGCCTAGGGTTTTAGTTGAGAGTTCAAGAAGAGAAAAGAGGAGAAAAGAGGAGAGGATCAAAGCGTTCGTCGAGGTTCTTGAGTTTTGCTGCGGATTTTTGCCATGGGTTTGATCTCTAAGAGGTAAGTAAGCTTCCATAGTGTTGGGTTTGTTCACCCACACGTCAATCATGTTATTTTCAGCGAAATTTCATTCTTGAAGTTGAAAGGTTTGAGTTCTTGATGAGTTCTTGATGAGTTCTTGATGAGTTCTTGAGAAGTGTTCTTGAAGTTCATCCTAACTCTTGTTGTGTTGGGGTTTTGATGATTTCTTGTGATGAAAGTGAGTGTTTTGAGGGTTGTATTGAGTAGATTAGGGTGTACTTATGTTAAGTGATCGAATCCAAGTGATTGGGGAAGAAACTGTTCAATTCTAGTCGAGAGGGTGAGAAAACGAGCAAAGAAATTCATCGGGTTTTCTTGGTTGGAGCCTGGCGTATCGCGCCAGCTAGTGAATTTAGGGGCCGGCGCCCCACGTCACTGAGTTCTCCAGGGTCGCCTGCCCAGTCCAGTTTGCAATCTATTGCTCCGTTTGAGTTCTTTTAAAGTGTACCTTCACTCCCTTTTGATTTTGAACTACTTCTAAACACCTAGAAATCATTCCTAACATGATCATAACCTTGAATTCATAATTCAAATTCAAGGTAGAGTTAAGAGTTATGTTTTGAGAGTTCTTCCAAACATTTTGAGAAAAGTCCTTTTGAGGAGTCATCTACAACTTCTAGTAACTTGTTTCAAGACTCGAGCAAGTGAGTATGAGAATGAGGAGAATGTATTCGTGAGTCTACTTTATCATCACGAGATCCTTCATATCATGAACTATAGTTCTTTAAATCATAATTCACATTCAAAGAGAGAGTTGAGAGTAGAGTTCAAGAAAGCTTTTGAGTTAAATTGTGAATCATTTGAGATCAACTATCGATTTGAACTATGTTTTGAGAAAGTAAGTATGACAATGGTAAGTGTTGTATACATGAGTTCCATGTGTTATGTAGACCCTCGAGTCGAATCGTTCATGCCTATAAATTCCGCATGAACTCCATAATTTGAGTATCTTTGAGATGAGTAGTATCTTCATGTTCTAAGTCTTGAATATTGAGTTCATAACTCTTTTGAGATTATATTCTTTATCACGAGACTACTATATGTTACCCATGAAGTCCTTGAGTTGAGTTGTTCATGCCCATAATTTCGCATGAACTCTATTAGTCGAGCAGTCTTGAGATGAGTAGTATCATTGAGTTTTTAGTTCTTAAACTGAGTTTTGAGAGAGTAAAGATTTGTTTTGACAAAAGATTTTTCTAAAACATGATTAGTATGACAATCGAGTATGTCATCAATGTATGAGCAGTATGGTATCTAGATATACCATCAATGTTTATGTTGTATGACTTCCTAAAGCATCAATGATCATATTATGATATGATTTTGAAATGTTTTTGAGAAAGAGCAGAGTTGAGTTCATTTTCTGTAAAATGATATATGTGATCTAAGTATTCACAAGAATAAATGTTTTCACATTTAAGATGAGAGGAAACTGATATTTCCGAAAGTGTTTTGAGTTGTTTGAGTACTATCTCTTTTAAGAGAAAGATTTTTGAGTAATAATCTAAACCACAGAAAAAGATATGTTTTTAAACATATGAGATATTTTGGGAATAGTATTGAGCACTGATATGGGGGAGAATTTAGATAACTCAGAGCCCCCATAAACAATCTAGCCAACGTGGGTAGAAAGGGTCATACTTTTTAGATTATTCCTTAATTCTTTTTAGCATAGCCTAGTGGATCCACTTAGTGTGTAGGTCTTATACCCTGGAAAAGTATATGACAGTTCTGGCAATGTGGGTGAGACGAAGTATCATCACATAGCTCTTAGTGATGGTTGTCGGTTAGAGAAACTCCCACAGAGATATTTGTATTTTTATATACACAGAGTTTAATTGTATTTTCATATACAAATAGAGTTTATATTGTATCCTTGCATACAAACTGAGTATATTGTATTCTTTAATACATTGAGTTGATTTCTACTGTTTTAAAAGCCTTCCATATATTGCATCTCTTATTGTTGCTTTATATTGAGTTGAGTATGCAGAGTTGAGTATCCAGAGTAGTGTATCCAGTGTTAGAGTACCAAGAGTCGAGTGTATTATTATTAAGTTGAGCCTTATTTCAGTGAGTTGAATATTTTATCTTTGAGTTTAGTATCTTATTCCTGAGTTGAGTTAATTGAGAAGAGGTAAGTTTGCTTCCTTTTTGTCAAGTTCAAGCTTATGTTATGCTTTAGAATTCCCCTTACATGCTCGTACATTCCACGTACTGAGCCATTTGGCCTGCATCGTTTCTTTATGCAGATACATGTATTCAAAGTCATCAACAGGTGCTTCGTTTATACCAAATGTAGTTCGAGTTAGCTAAGGTGAGCCTCTTTGCTTTTTGAGGGTTCCACTTGTACTTTCAGTTATATCAGTTGTTAGGATGTCGTGAGTCTTGTCCCGACTTCCATATTTGTCAGTTAGAGGCTTCATAGATAGACAATAGAGTTTAAAAAGTCTGTTTCATTTATTTTATTAAATATTTTAAAGTCTTAAGTTGCCTATTTTGTAGCGAGTTGAATATACTATTTTTATTAAGATTTTTTCATTTGAGTTAAAGATTTGTATTTGAGTTTCATGAATTTTATTCAGTTTTTAAGATTTTCTATGCTTAAGTTAGTCTTCCGCTTGTAGTCAACCAGGATGAGGGTTTGCTTGGGGACCAACAATGGTTGTTGAGTGCCGGCCACGTCCAAGGTGTAGAGTCGGGTCGTGACACCTTTACTTTCTGGTGGAGGTGTGTAGTTTCTTATGCTATGTTTTTCTCCACCTGTTGAGCACTGAAGGGGCGGACCACTGTTTTAATTAAGGGAACTATGTTTGTATGGGAATATACATTATTTTGGAATTTTTATGACTTAAAATGACAGATATTGGTTTTATGATTGTGGTGTATATAGTGGTTCTCTTTTGCACTAATAATTTGGACAGCCCGTTGACTCAGATACGGGTTATGTTCCACTACATTGCATTTGTTGATGAGTCTAAGGTATCATTCTATGAAGATCAAGGTTTCTTTCGGGTTTCTACCTTTATGCATTGATTATTTGCATTGCACTAGCCTATTTTGATCGACTTGATATTTGTTGTGACAGTCTTGTACTTGAGTGCTTCTTGCTTGTTTAATTGTGTTTCATTCTCTCTATTTTCAGTAGTTGATTGTCCCTAATTAGAACCTTTTAATTGCAATGTTAGAACTATCGTGCCTCTTCTTTATATATATAATCTTTCTGAGTTCGGTCTGTCTATGATACCTATTGAGTACCCAATATTTTGGTGCTCATACTACACTTCTGCATCTTTTTTCTAATGTAGCTCTTAGTACAAGACACCCTCAGTGAGCATTGGATCTCCTTTCGTCATTGCAGATTCATATTGTGGTAAGCTCTTGGCCTCCGGAGGCTTTTTGTTTTTCCTTCTTTTGTATTTGTCTAAATTTTTGTGTTTTTATTAGATAGACTTGTGTAGATAGCCTTTATTTACTTAGATGTTCCTGTACCGACTAAACCAGGTCCAGGGATTTAGTTCTATTTAGTTTGTCTTTCATGGTCACATTCGAGCCTATTTTGTATATTACAATATACATTTTTATGGTAACAACGGTTTGTGAGGTGCTTAGAACACTTATTAATTTTTTGTTCGTTGATTATTATGATTATGAGTTGACATCATGTTTTAAACAGTTTTCCCTTTTCTTTATATTGCACTTGTTTTAAACTGCTTTATACGAAAATGAGTTCAGTTAAGTATTCATGAGTTGAGAATATCCAAGGTAAGTGTTTCTTTCAGAATCTTTTCAAATCTATGTTGTATTTAGAATTCCAACTCGCATACTCATACATTCAATGTACTGATTCCAGTTGGCCTGCATCGTCTTATGATGCAGACGCAGGTAACCAAGATCAGCATCCAGCGCACCGTTGATCCAGTAAGTAGTTCAGAGTTAGCTGGTGAGCCTCATTGCATTCCGGAGGACTCCTTTTCATTGTTTTCAATTTTATTTTCAGTTGTTAGGATGATCGGGGGTCTTGTACCGACATACATCTCACTTATTAGAGGCTTCATAGATAGACAGTTAGCAGTCAGTTGTCTTTACATTGTTATTTATTATGTACTAAGACTTGAGTTTCTATTTTGGCTAAGCTGAATGTTTTATCTTTAAAAATGTTCTAAGTTATCTTTTAAACAGTTGAGTAAGTGCATTTTAATCCTTGTATTAATGCTTTAAGTCTTCCATTGAGTAAGTAAGTCAGGCCAAGGGTTCGCTTGGAGCTAGCAATGGTTCTCGAGTGTCGGCCACTTCCAGGTTGTAGGCTTGGGGCGTGACAAGTGGTATTGCTCATAAACCTAGCATGCAAACTTATTATTATTCCCGACCTACTCCTCAAGATGTGTTTATAGAGGAACGCAACTGGAATCAGACTAATACCTCTTATAGTGGGTCTGAACTTTATGAATGGAATCTTGATGGGCTAACTGATAGGCAACTAACTATTCTTGTTCATAGAATGCTTATGTATGCAACTATCTGTAAAAATGTTAAAAACACAGATAGAAATATTTGCAAAATGATTATTGCAGGTTTTACTGGCCAACTCAAAGATTGGTGAGATAATTATATGAGCCTTGACCAAAAAGCTGTTGTGATTAATGCTACTTCTAGTGGTGAAGGTGTTGATAACTTGGGCATGGCTCTAGTTGAAAATAGAGACGACTATGTTTATACCTTAGTCTTAACCATTTTGAAACATTTTAATGGTAGATGTACCAACCAGTATGAGACTGTTCGTACTCTGTTAAATGGTCTACGTTGTAGAACCTTGGGAGAATTCAGATGGTATAAAGATAGTTATATGTGTAGGGTGATGGAATTACCCGAAAACAATTATGAGCATTGGAAAGCTAAGTTTATAGATGGCCTTCCCCCTTTATTTGCCGAAAGAGTAAGAAAAACCCTGAGAAATAATATTGGTGAAATTCCTTATAGGGATTACACTTATGGTAAGCTGATAGGAGTCTGCACTCAAGAATAGCTAAACTTGTGTAATGAATTGAAGTTATCTAGACAGCTTAAGATGGATAAGCTTAGAGAAAGATCTCAGCTGGGAGATTTTTGTACCCAGTTCGGTTTACCAGATACTTCTGCTAATAGTAAGAAGAAGAAACATAGAGATTCTAGAGACTCCAATCCTGACAAACCTTATAGGAAGAAGAAGTCTAGATACAGATCTAAGGAAGAACGCGACGCTAGAAAGGCTTTGCGTAAGTCTAATAAGAATAGGTCCAAGAGGGAGCTCGACAAGATCAAGTGCTATTAATGTCAAAATTTCGTACATATAGCACCTAACTGCAAGCTTGAAAAGATGAAAACCTTAGAACTTGAGGAAGAAGTTCATGAAAAGGTGTATAGTTTCTTATACACTTCTGGTTCTGACGATGATTATGCTTCTTATTCAAGTTTTGAAGAAGAGTTTGATTTGATTGATTTATCCGATAGTAATCAGCATGGTAATACTTGCAATGCTTGTCATGGTGATATTTGCTCTTGTGAAACTGATGAATTTTATAAATTACAATCACAGTTTGAAGATTTTAATATCAATACTATTACATGTGATAATGTGATAGAACTTTTAAAAGTAGTTTCTGATAATGATCTTTGTGAAAAAATTATTCATCTAGCGGCTAGTAATAATGCTAGTTCAAGTTTTTCAAAAAATACAGAAAAACAAAAGAATGATTTTGAATTTGCATATTCTGCACCATATTTTTTGTTTGAAATTAATAACAGACTTCATAAACAAACTATTCACACAAGAGATTCTTCGTTTGATAATTTGAAAAATGAGATTAAATCTCTTAAACAAAATCAAATGATTTGTGATCATCGTCTTACTGAGATTGAAGCTGTTAATAACAAGGGTAAAAACATTGTTGAAGAAAATACTCTTGTAAAACCTTTTAATCTTGATCCTAAACAAGGCATGTTTTTAGGAATGATGCAAATTGTTACTACTCATAAATGGTATGTTAAATGCACCATATTGATTAATAATAGTTTTTCTATAATGGATATTGCTATGATTAATAGTGGAGCCGATGTTAGTTGTATTCAAAAAGGTCTTGTACCTACTAAGTATTTTGAAAAATAAACTCATATGGTTAAATCTGCTTCTGGACACACTTTAGATATAAAGTATAAATTGCTTAATACTCGCATTTGCCAAAATAAAGTTTGCATTCCGCATTTCTTTTTCTTGGTGAAAACTCAGTTATACCCTCTAATTATTCTTGGAACCCCTTTCATAAATGTCATTTATCCTTTTACTAGCATAAATGCTAAAGGTTTTTCTGCTACTTATGAAGACAGTGATATTAGTTATATTTTTATCACTGACCCAATTTCCTGTAATAGTAAATGTTTTGATTAATATGAAACAAAAGCATGTTGATTCTTTGCAGGAGGAATTGTTTAGTATTAATATATTTGATACTTTGAAATCTACTAAAGTACAAGAAAAAATTAAATTGATTTCTGAACAAATTGCTATTGATATTTGTGATGATCATCCCAGTGCCTTTTGGAATCGAAAAAAAGCATATTCTTACTCTTTCATATGAAGTTGATTTCTCTGAGAATGATATTCCTACTAAATCTTGTCCTTATCAGATGAACACCGAGTTGGTAGAATTCTGCAGAAAGGAAATTGATAATTTTTACAAAAGGATTTGATAAAACCTTCAAAATCTTCTTGGTCTTGTATTGCATTTTATGTTAACAATGTTGTTGAAAGGGAACGAGGTGTCCCCAGGTTGGTTATCAATTATAAACCTTTAAACAAGTATTTAAAATGGATTAGGTATCCTATTTCGAACAAAAGAGATTTGTTATCCAAATTATATGATGCCAATATATTTTTCAAAACGAATGGCATGATATTTCATTCATATTGTCCAAAAGGGACATTAAAAGTTGTTCTATAAGAATGCTCTTTAAATAGTTGGATTTTCTAATATCTTGATTTTAAATCAAATTTTGAAAATATATAGGCATCATATAATCTAGATAACAAATCTCTTTTGTTCGGAATAGGATACATAATCCATTTTAAATACTTGTTTAAACGTTTATAATTGATACCCAACCTAGGGACACCATGTTCCCTTTCAACAGCATTGTTAGCATAAAATGCAGTACAAGACCAAAGAGATTTTGAAGGTTTTATCAAACCCTTTTGTAACAAATTATCAATTTTCTTTTTGTAGAATTCTACCAATTCGGTGTTCGTCTGACAAGGACGAGATTTGATAGGAATATCATTTCAGAGAAATCATCTTCATATGGAAGAGTAACAATATGTTTTTTTCAATTCCAAAAAGCATTGGGATGATCAGCACAAATATCAATAGCAATTTGTTCAGAAATCAATTTAATTTTTCTTGTATTTTAGTAGATTTCAAAGTATCAAATATATTAATACTAAACAATTTCAGTTGCAAAGAATCAACATGCTTTTGTTTCATATTAATCAAAACATTAATATCACGAGAAATTAGGTCAGTGATAAAAGTATAACTAATATTTTTGTCTTCATCAGTAGCAGAAAAACATTTAGCATTTATGCTAGTAAAAGGATAAATGGCATTTATGAAAGGGTTTCCAAGAATAATTGGAGGGTACTGACTCCGGTGTTAAGTCCACTAAGTCGAAATGCAACTATTGCAAATAAGCAGAACATACATAGAGATAAGCATGTCTATGTTCCAGTTTGACTAGGTTCAAACCTAAAGGAGATAGGTATCTAGACTGGCTTACCCGAGTGGACAACTCGAGCAAGGGAGGGGTAACGTATCGGTAGCAGCGCTATTCCAACTTCATTGTTGGTCCTTCCCCGCCTAACATGTGTGACTAAAATCCTTCACTGGCTGTCAAGACACTGCAACTTTGTCTCAATAGAAAGTAAGATGCATAACTGCATTCATGTGACTGTGTGTGAAGTGTTACTAGAGTCGTAGAGTAAGAGAAGACAATGTAATATAATTCAACAATATAAAAGCGGCACATTAGGCTCTCATACACAATACATCCAAATAATAATTATAATAATAATAAAATCAAGTAGAAATTAATATAATAAAGCTCGAATTCTGGTTATTCCCCAGCAGAGTCACCAGAGATGTCATACCTCTTTTTCGCACGGCGAAAAGAAGGGGTTTTCCTATTTAAGTGACGGTATTGATTAGTGAATATTTTTATCTTTCAGAGTCACCACTTGGAATTGAGTTATGGTGTTCGAAGTCACATTTTCTTTTTAATCCCTAATCAAAAGGAAATGACTCTTTATTTGGTCTGCGAAAACGAAAGTTCGGGTAAGGAATTCTATTGATCGAGGAGAAGGTATTAGGCATGCATCTCTCGAATCTCATGATTTTAGCACGATCACTTTTATTAACTCATACTTGACTTATATTATTATTATTATTTGGAGAAATTGTGTTATAGACCATGATTTGCTTATATTTTTTATTGTTGAATTTTACTAGTCATTAAACTAGGTGCATAACTGCATTCTTGATTTTTACATACAATTACTTATAAGCATAACGGCTTTCTCTTAATCGTGTCACCTTAATATTTTTAGTATAAAATTTTTAATTTATATTAACTCAAAATTAATATGATTATGACCATTTTGCCAAGGTGTATCACTGCATCCAAATTTAATATTTTTTAAAGTATCTCAAAAAGATATGAAACCACATTTTTTACTGAAACCTTATTGTTATTTATTGGTCTTTTGTAAATAAAAAAAAAAGATTTATACTTAAATTTATATTTATTAGTCAAAGATGCAGTAATCAATTTAAAAGCTATAAGTTTTAGGTTTACACCAAAGATAATCTATGACTGTCACAACAGAACTGCATTACTTTCTAAGTAGCATTTTTAATCAAAAGTTGAAGGCTCAACTTTAAATAAGACAAATATTATAGCATATTCTCTCAATCATAAAGAAATTCATATATTGAATTACGTGAATAACTTAATTATGACACCATTAAATATAAACACCAATTAACACGAAAATAAAATACGATTTAACATCTATTCGTATTAAATATGCAACACCCATTTATTTCCCTCAATAAATTATTCATTCATTGGAGTCAGACTTTCAGTAAAAAAAAAATTAAAGTTAACATATGTCTAAGAAAATAATGCATATACCATTAATCATATAAAAATGTTTATAACAAAATATTATTGAATAACTTATTGTTTAGGCGAAATGGTCTGATGGACACTTATACTTGTATGAATTTATATTCTAAGCCCTTTTATTTAACCGTTTGTCAACTGAACCCCTAAACCCATTGAAATTTGGTATTTTGAATCTCTTTTCTGACTTGTCATCCTATGTGGCATTTTTATTCAAAGTGCGTGTGATACACGTATTTTAAGCACGTGAGGCCTTCGAAAAAGACAAGAAATGACAATTTTTTACCTAATCAAGAGTCATCTTCTTCTTTATTTATGCATTCACCATTGTTGAACAAAAAGAAGCTTTTTTTTTTTGCTTTTCTACTCTTCAAATCATTCTGTCAATTTTTCCCCCATTTCGTTTTGGTTGTTGCGTGCTGTCTTTCATCTTCTTCAAAGAGCACATCATTTCTTATGCAAATTTATTCTTTATCACTTTACGAAAGGGTCTTCACAAATACAAATTCCTCATATTGTTTCACAAAAAATGAATGAACTTATCGATCTTACTCTTCAACAAGTACCAGCGTATCCTCCAACCTATTCAACATCGCCAGAGCCGAACACTATCAATCATTCCAATTTTTGTAAATCTTCACATGACAGAACATATCCCTCATCTCAACCTAACAATATGTACTTGTATCATCGTTAATGTTTTGGAAGGGGTGCAGTGGGTGTTTTAGGGTTTTGGAGAAAATGTCCTAGTGATTTGGGGTCCTCAAGAATAGGCCATGGTTATATACTGGTTTTTCCAAATTTAATATGGCGTAGTCTTCATCTTTGAGTGGTAGCTCCACCACCACACTGCGGTTGTGACAAATATCTTACCGGTGCCGCATTTTACTGGTGAGAGCGTTGGAATGAGAGAAGAGAAAAGAGAGAAATTGGGAAAAAAATTGGAAGAAAGAGAAAATGATTTCTCAAATAAAATTTAGGGAGTTTAATTTAATTTTACCATTTTATTTCCTATGTGGCAATTAAAAATGACGTGAAATTTGAGGCGTGGTGGTTGTATTACACGCACCATTGACCTTATGAAAAAGGGGTTTGAAATACCAAGTTTCAATGGGTTTAGGGGTTCAGTTGACAAATTGTTAAGTAAAAGGGCCCATAATACAAACACATACAAGTATAAGGGCTCATTAGACCACTTCGCCTATTGTTTATCATAAACACAACGTTCTCTTTTTTTTTATCATTGTCAAAATTATTCCAAATCCCTAGAAAAAAAAAGTATTTACAACCCAAGATGCGTCATTCCAATTTCTATTAACAAATTATAATCATAATCACGAAAAGAAATAAAAAATAATTATAATAACATAAAATAATGTCTAAAAAAATAAGTACATAAAATAATGTCTAAATAAATAAGTGAATTCAAAATTATATAAAAATAAAGAAATCAACACATTATTTTAACCTGAGATTAAATATAAATAACCATATAATAACAATAACAATCACTACTTCATCTTGATTGATTAATGACTCAATAAACTAATTTATATAAACATAAAATAACAATAAAAATAATAATAAAAGAAACGAACCTTCAAAGGTATGCAAACTAGCAGCTGTAAATAAAAATCTCAATCCCAACTTCCTGCTCAATTGAATTATTATTATTTTTACTCTTGCTCTGACGTTTTTCCCTCTGCCTCTGTTTTTCTTCTTCTACTGTACATTATTTTTATAATCTTTTTGGTTTGAGTCTGGCGCTAATTAAAAGGAACGTAAGAAAGTGGGGAATATAATTTAGTTGAAGATTTTAAGGCAATTTGGCTGAGAGTTTTGAGGAGCAGAAAAATAGAAAAGAAAATAAATAAAAATATTTTTTTTAAACATGTGGAGGGGGGAGTATAATCTAATTGATGATTTTAAGGGTATATGGTTGAGATTTTTTAGGAGCAGAAAAATAGAAAAGAAAAAAAAATAAGAAAAAAAAACAACAACAAATGTGGGGGTGGGAAAATTTACGTAAAACATAAAAGGGAAAATAAATGGGAAGAGGATTTTTAGGAGGAATAAGTTATGGGAGTTTGAAGGTAATTAGGATTAAGGGTGAAGTAATTTGAATTTTTTAGGACTCTTTTTTTTCTTCTTTTTCATAACATATACTTTTAATCTTTAGACTAGCTAAAAGTTGAAATATTAATTAAAATAATAATAACTAATAAATACATTAAATGCACAAACTTATTTTATTAAAAATGTAAATGTAAAGAAAGCATATAATTTGTTATAATTTTCGCATCTTTTTATTCATTTATTTGAGATATATACCTACTAAATTAATAATATTTATGTATTAAAATTGTATAAAATTTTAAGTTCGGTCAAAAATTACGTGTCTACACATTGCATTGTTAGGATGGGTTATTAGTTCCTCTCTTAAGCTTTTAGAACCAGTTTAAATCTCATTCGAGGACGAATGGTCCCAAGGGGGAGATATTGTAACACCCTATATTCGAAAAAGGGAATAAACCATATTTTGAAAAACTACAGGTGCCAGCCACGAGGGCCACCCACAGCCTGTGGATGAGACCACGGATCGTAGGTGCGGTCTGTGGATAGCACTGCCTGAGGGAAGTTCTAAGGCCCAGGACCACGGCCAGACCTACAGACCGTAGGTCAGACCACAATCCGTGGTTCGATGGCCAAAAGTTGAGTCCTAGATGACAAACAACGATTCAGCAGGACAAACCATAGGTCAGACCACGATCCGTTGACTGGGTCCGTCGGTCACTGCTGACAGTTATTTTAAAGAGCAGTTGGGTCTTTTCCTAATTAATTAGTTCTTAAGCTATGTCATTTTGTCTACGTTTAGGACCCCTATTATAAACCTTTTTAACCCCAAATTCACCCCATTTACTTCATTCTTCCAATTTCACAAAAGAATCCCAAATCCTCTCCAAATATTCTCTCTCTAGAACTTGAAGAAGAAGAAGGAATCACATAGGGTTTCAAGCTAATGGTTCAATTCCTCCATTGAAGGCTAGCATTTGGAGTCAAGGTATGATAGTTTACATTCATGGATTCCTTTCATTCATGGAGTTCCCAAATTCCTCTATTTCAAATGGTAGAATTCCCCAATTTAGTTAGGGTTTTCCTCAATTAGCATGGGTTCCTTTCATTATTGTTTTGAGATAATTGTTAAAAACACACCTAAATTATACCCTTTTTTTTAGTTTCATACCTAAACTATTGAGAGTGCGAGCTTCATACCTAAACTATCACTTTTTAGTTTGAGAAACACACTTCTCTCTTTTATACCACTCTCATCATTGTGTGTGCAATACACTCTCTCTTTTATTTTAAAAAAATTGTCACATCCTACTCCACATGGACAAAACATTCAACCTTCACAAAATTAAATAAATTATTAGTATTAGTTAAAATTAAAAATTAAAAAATTATTATCCAAAAAAATAATATTTCTTCTATAAAATAAAATGTACAATATTTGTCTTACCCCACTCCATCACTTCCTCTCACCGTCCCCCCCCCCCCCCC
>NC_064285.1:56250074-56250505 GCF_019186545.1 Solanum stenotomum | reverse complement strand
TTTTTTTTAAAAAAAAAAAAAAAATTCTTTTATAAAAGTATTTAATTTTTTTTTTACTTCATCTCCTCCTCCCCCCATCAAATACTAATATAGATATTATTTTATTTTTAAAAAAATAATAATTCTACCCACCCCATCTAAACCTCTGCTTCCAATTTTTTTTCTCATTTTGTGTTAGATATAGACATATCAAAAATATTTTTTACTTGTTGCCGCAATACTTTTTAATTTTTTTTATTCATGTTATATTCGATACACTAGTAGATTTTTTTTTCCTAAAAATATATGAACGTAAATATCTAACAAAAAATGAGAAAAATGTAAAAAAATAGAAATAAAAACTAGGAGCGGAGGGTTAAATAGGATGGGGTAGAAGTTTTATTTTTTAAAAAATAAAATAATATCAATTTTTTTTTTTGGGGGGGGGGGGG